>NC_060213.1:111750000-111885000 GCF_021130785.1 Homalodisca vitripennis
GTGTGTGTGTGTGTGTGTGTGTTGTGTGTGTGTGTGTGTTGTGGTGTGTGTGTGTGTGTGTGTGTGTGTGTGTGTGTGTGTGTGTGTGATTGGTTGTGTGTGTGTGTGTGTGTGTGTGTGTGTGTGTGTGTGTGTGTGTGTGTGTGTGTGTGTGTGTGTGTGCAATAAATATATGGTTTAATTTAAAGCAACAAGTTTAAATTGGAAATGCAGGAGACTAACTTTAATTGGGATGCAGTCCAGGATTTGATTATGAATATATTTCTGGCTGTTGCAAAAATTTCATCACAGTTCCACGAAATATTCCTGCTACATATTTAATGTTTCAAAGACGTCTTTCAACGTTGTCACTCTCTTTCGTAAAAAATATTTTTCTCAATTCAACTCAGTATTGTTCTTCACATTTACATTCACTACCTGTGCTCAACAATATTATGCAAACATATCTTACTTTACTTAACTAATTAAATATGTACGATAATTAAAAAAAAATTGTATACTATAACCTTAGCTATGACAATGACAATTGCTAGTAATTTTTTAGATAATTTTTATTTCTAAACTTGAGTAACAATAATAAAATCAATTATTTGACTTAAATCTATAGTAAGAAAGGTTGAGCAGTACAATTATCGCAAGTTTTTGTGAAATATTCTATATTTTTTTTCGAAAGTTATATATTAAATTCACTTCAAAATGAAAATTGAACTTATTAATAAACCATTTCAATAAATTAAGCTACGAATACAAAAACTTCGAAAGAAAAACGGAATAAAGTTTCTTGTCATAGCAGTTTTATTAATTAAATTAAACATTAATTTATATCCTTATTTCTTTAATGCGCATAATAAAACTGACCCCAAAATAAAAAAGCGTGACTTCACCATATATCATTGACTTATGTATTATTATCCAAATCTGTCATGTTGTGGCGCTTAATTCAGAAAAGCCGTATGACACAAACTCGACTTGTGTTTTTAATGAGTCTCATTAAAAACTGCACTCTATTTACTAAAATTATTTTATATTTATAAAATTATGTGTGTATTTCCGGATGGAATTATATTAGCAAATTTCTACTTCCAAACCTGTTCTAATCTAACTTAAAACATATTTTATTCTTCTAAATTTGTTAGTAAATGTTTTATAAGCTAACGAATTTTCACCAATGTAATCCAATATAACTGTTCTTTAACGGTATAAAAAACCGTTGCACTATCAAATTATCAGTTTCGAAAAGTTTTTGGGGAAATGTATATCGAACAATTACTGAGATTTTTTTTTAAGTTCAGAAACAGTGGGAAAATAATTACTAATATCAATAAAAGGAAAACTGAAGAACGTTTAAATATGCAATGGGGGATCGTTTAGAAAAATAAATTGTAAAAAAGAACACAGTAACTTTTTTGGGTTTTTGTATCAGACACCTGTATACAATTACTATAATTTATATGAAACGTATCATATAAACATATCGTAAGGATCAAATGATAGCAAAATGAATATTGTGATTCCTTGGATAGGATACGGCTGAGAAAACGTGTGTATGCAGCCATCGTACCTTGACGTTATTTTATGTGGGTTCGTTGCTCATCATACGTCAAATATCTTGAGCCGGGGCTCAGTTTGGACAATTTATTTTTGTATATTATTTTTCCCACCTCGGCCACTCTTGTCAGTCGGTGGGGGAGTCACTCCGTCAGAGTATTGATTTTTCTGCCTGGTTGGACTGATTGGTCGAGGTCAGCTGGTTGACCTTGACTAGTTTACCGACCAGCTGTTCCCCGACACCGGCTCCGGCACCGGCTACTGTTCGGAGCGGTCAGACGTTCGGAGAAGCTACTGTGTTTCTGTCTGTTCACTGCTCGTCCCGTTCACCATGGCTGGCTAATTCACCGACTTTCGGCAGGTAATTGTTCTTTTTCACTCTCTTTACTTATTTAGTTGGCGGTTTTTTCTCTCCCACCCAGACATATTTTATCGTAGATTAGTTATAAGTAATTTATATATACTATTTTGTAACTTGTGTTCCTCGTGTACGTGTTCGTGTCGCTAAGTGTTCGTTCCTGTCTTTCGTACGTTCTAAAATTTGTTAATTTATTTACTATGCAAGTTAAGTTTTTTATTTTTTGCTCTAGTGCTTTCTAACTGATCCGTTCGGCGAACGGAAATTATTTCCGTGTACACACTTTGTTTTATTTAGTGTAAAGCGAGACGGTACAGACTTTGCAAATTTTTGTTACCTCGTGTTTTGTGTTGCGTGCAAAATTGGGTGGCAACATTCATGATTTCAATTTTATTATTTAATTATTGCCTTTATAGTAGCGTGAACTGATTAGAATTTAATTATTGTTATTTGGGAAATAATGTATTGTTATTATTTGTGAATTATATAATTATTATTAGGCCTACCTTACAATTAATATTTAATAGCAAAATGTAAATTATATTTATAATATTATAATAGAATGATTAAAATCCAGCGGAATTATAGTTACAAGTAATTGTTATCACGCTTAATCATTTAGTATGGCTGTTCTAGCCTATAAGTAAATGTTTATATATTTGAAAATTTGTTTTGTTTGTAATATTTAATATTGTCACCAAGTGTAATATTTAATATAATACTTGGTGTCTTGAGGTATTTTTGGGAAATAGTCTTCTGATACTTAAAAGGTATTGTTAGTTACAGATTGTTATTTTTTTTATTATTAAATTTAAAAAAAAAATTATATATACTTTGTGGCAAACATAATTAAGTTTTTTTATTATTTCTCAGGTTACAATAAAATTTTTCTAAATATCTACTGGTTATGTTGGGATTCATTAGGGTCCCCGTGAGTGCCGTCAGCGGGACTGATGCGGCGAGTCTGCCCACAGCACTGAAGCCAACTGAATGCCGCACCCTGCCAGCGCTATTGGACCGGCATCCAAACCGGAGTGTAGTGCTCCCATTCATTTCTTCTGGAACAAGGTTGGATCAAAAATGTTTTTTTTTTACTTCTTATACTGAACTTGCGAGGACTGGGGTGCAGGGAGCGCTGCCAGATGTTAGATTCTGGAGGAGGGCCAGTACCTAGCCCGTATTATTTAGTTTAGTTACATGAACTGAAGGGGAGGATTTCATCTTTAATTCGGATTCGTGGAGGCAACTAAGCCCCCGCCTCCTTCGAAAAATTGGCTTTAAATATATATTTTTTTTAATTTTCGGCTACAAACTTGAAACCAAATTACTTTTTAAAATTAGTGGGCTTAGAAATTCTACAAACCTTTTCCCTCCTCTCAGTTCATAAAAAAATTACCTGTTTAAAATTTATATATTTTACTACTGCCGTACCTGAAATTGTTATTTATATATAAAATTTCTATATTATATTATATTATCTATTTATTGTGTTATTGTTTCTATTTATTATGTTAATTGTCATTACTGGGTTTCTATTTATTGTTGTTATTTAGTTTTTAAGTTACGCGGTGCACCGTGGTGCGGCAGTCCATTGTACTTTTGTTGTAAAGATGTTTGCCACCTAATAATTATATCTTGTTCTGGAAATTTTGTCTCGCTTTGTGTCTCTTCCCACTAGTGGCAGGTGATTGTTCTTTTTTTTTTGCTTTGCTCCGAGTTTGGGAGGGGCGCGCTTCCGAGACCTCCTGTTATTTTTCACTAACTCGGAACAAAATGGTAGCAGAGCGGTTACATGTTTTTACCCTCTGCGGGGCCCGGGGCCTTTTGTTTTGCCACTGGTGGTGAGAGGCACGAGTTGAAGTTGTTAGTTGACTTCCTGCGGCCTGTGCCGTCTCGCTGTGCTATTTTTTCGCCGATCGACAGGAAGTGTTGTGTGAACTTGTTTATTTATTTTCTGATTATTGTTACTTGTGTGTTTTTGTTATATCTTGTCTTCGTTGTTTTTTTTCTGGTTTTGTTCTGGTACGGCGTAGTGTTTTGTTGTGGTTTTTTGGTTTCGCTGCCGTGTTTCGTGGACGGCAGGAATTCTGGGGACCCTGCTGAGAGTGTTGTTTCACTGCGTTATTTACTTGTCGCCTTAGTTGTTTGCTTTGTTAGTCGTTGACTTTCGAGTCAGTGTGTGTTTACTTGTTAGTCTGTGTCCATTTATTTATTTATCATGCCTGTCTCTCTGGTGCCTGAATACTTGTTGAAGGAGGATCTCCATTTTGAGTTGTTGGCTCGTGGGCTTACTCCGGGTTCCGACTGCGAGTCCATTGCGGAAGCAACCTGCGTGATAATATGGAACTGGACACGACCTGGCCTAGAGATTTTGGACGTTCCAGAAGCAGAGGCCTATTTTGGAGGCTAAGTTGGAGAACGTTTGAGAATAGTCAGGAGGACTGGTTGGAGTCGCCGCCTACTGGCCGAGAGAGGGCTAGGTATTTGTCCCGGCTTACCCATCTACATATGAGGCTGTCGCTACTTAGAGCCAAGCTTACCAGTTCTGGTGATAAGGAGTGGTTGGAGGAACGCGTCACCCCTTGGTTGACGGCATGCTGACTGTACTCGAGAGGGACGAGGGGGCAAAGGCTCCTGAAAAAACTTTGTCTGCGATTGACTCTTGCTGCGGCTGTTAAAGGGTGAATGGCCGGATCTCTGGGTCAGTTGTTGCTGATTTTGATGTGGGCGTGGTGCGTCGGGGGTGTCTGGTGTGGACGGGGCCCGGGGGCCTGTGACCCAAATGCCTGCTGGATCTGGAGGACTGGGAGCTGTGATGACGGGATCCTTTGTTCAGTATCACAAGCTCCCAAAACCCACTTACCCCGTTGCTGCAGCGACTACCATCGGTGGATGGTCTGGATACGGAAGCTTTGCTGCGGTTTCTATCTGAGATCCTGCGACTGCATGACTTGCCTGGTCTTCAGGGAGCGAGCTTCCTGCATGTCATCTCTCCGTTTTGTAGGCCACACTTTGGGTGACTGTCTGGTTCGAGTTCTCCAGAGGGGTGGTACCCTGGATGATTTTCATAGGGAGGCATTGGATTTCTTTGTTCCTGGTCAGTTGAGGGAACACGTCTCCGTGTGGATAAATTCTTTAGGCCTCAGGGCAACGGAGAGAGTTTGGCAAAGTTTGTGGCCGAAGGTGAGGGACACTGATAGGGTGTTAAGGCTCAACATCCCCGAAAGTACTGTGGTTCACCACCATCCTTGAGGGTCTCAATCCTGAAGAGAGGTCCCGTCTAGTTTTTTGTGGTCGCCCTTCCACCTTTTCTGAACTGGACCGTCTGTGCATTGCTTCGCGCAGCGTGCAGTTTGCTGACCGGCAGAGGGCGGAGAGGAACAATCATCGTTCCATCCAGCCCTCCAGGGATGGGCCACACCACTCAGATGGGCTTCGTCTACCCATCTGCTATGCCTGTGGTGAACGAGGTCATACTCGTCGGGAGTGTCCTAGGAGATATCGCACTGATCCAAAAAACTAGATCAAAGGGGGGTTTTATCTGAAGTTCCCCCGAGGGTCTAAGAAAAAAATTTCAAAAAAAATAGTACCTGTGCGAAAAATGTGATTAATAGTTTGGACACTACGAGCCTAGCAGAGAAGGGAAACCTACGGCTTAGGACAGCATCTTCGGTGTGCCCTTTATAATCAATATCTTAATGGGGAGACTCAGTGCATAAGGCCCTAGTTGATTCCGGGTCAGCCTGTAGCCTCATCTCTTCCCGTTTTTTTGAAGCCATTTCAAGGTTAGGTTTTGGTGAAGCACACCGAGGAGTCTTCTTTAACTTGCTGGACTGCTTCTAATTCCCCTCTTCCAATTTCGAGGAAGGCTTCAATCAAGTTTAATGTTGAATGTTTTTTCATGGGTGTGGAGCTTTCCTTGTGGCCCAGGACCTGAGTATGGATTGTATTTTGGGGGCGGATTTTATTCAAAAGACTGGTTTGGTGCTGGATCTTCAGGCGGGCCAGTCTTAGTCTTATTTCAAATTCAATCGGCGAGTGTCAGTCCCCTTTTTTCCGATAATTTCAATTCGACACCGCAGGTTGGTGAGGTGGAGTGTGAGGAAGGTTCTGCCCCTGGGGACCCGTTCGGTCACTTGGATGAGGAGCAAGCTGGGGTCTTCCGTGAGCTTTGCTCAAGATTTCCGGAGGTCCTCACACCCAAGCTCGGTTCTACCCATCTTATTGAATATGAAATTCGTCTGACTGACACTCAGCCAGTACGCTCCCACCCATACAAGTTGGCTCCTCCAAAGATGGAGGTTTATGCGTGGGTATCATCAAGGATCTCTTGGATCAAGGAAGTTATTGAGCCTTCAAACTCATCGTATGCCAGTCCAGCGTTCTTGGTTCCAAAGCCGAATGGAAAAAATCGTATGGTGGTCGACCTAAGAAAACTTAATGCCAAGATTGAAATAGCTCAGTGCCTCTCCCCGATCTCCATTCTGCTTTTGATTGGTTCGGTAAGGCCAATTTTTTTACTATATTTGATTTGAACCAAGCCTATCATCAGATTCCGTTGAAGAATGGAATCACGTCCTCTCACGGCCTTCTGTGTTCCGTGGTAATTTTGTAATCAGTACCGATCTGTGCCGATGGGGATTAGCTGTGGGGGCCCAAACGTTAACTAGGTTGCTTGACTCCATCTTCCACGATGTGAAGTTCAGGTATGTCTTTAATTATTCTTGATGACCTTCTGGTCTACAGTGAGTCTTTCACGGAACACGTTAAACATCTTGAGGAGGTCTTGGTTAGGATTGGGTAGGGCTGGCCTTACAGTCAATCCGGAGAAGGTGTCTTACGCCAAGTCTGAAATATCGTTTCTTGGTCACCTCGTGTCGTCTAGGGGTGTATCTATAGACCCTGCCAGGACCCAAGGCATTAGGGATTTTCCTCCTCCGAAGGATGCCAAGGGTGTTGCCAGATTCATCGGCATGGTTAATTTCTACCGTAGGTTTATTCCTGGACTTTGCCGAGGTGGCCGCCCCTCTGAACGCTTTAAGAAGGAAAGAGGCAAAGTTCGTTTGGGGTGAAGATCCAAGAACGTGCTTTTCAACTGCTTAGGGAGGCCCATTATCCAACCTCCTGTGCTGCGAATACCGGACTTTAGTAAGGCACCTTCATCTTGCAGGACTGACTCCTCATCCTGTGCTGTAGGAGCTGTGCTTTCTCAAGAAATTCGACGGCGCTCGGGCAACCCTATAGCTTTTTCATGTAGGACTTTGACCTTTCAGGAAAAGAAATCTTCTATTTATGAGCTGGAGGTGTCTGGCGGTCGTTTTCGGCGATGGATAAGTTTCGGAGGTTCCTAGAGCATTCCGAATTTCTGCTGGAAACTGACAATCAGGCTCTTTCCTGGCTATTGGCCCATCCTCGACAACTCGGGAAGATTGGTCGCTGGGTTGTCGTTGTCAAAATTGCGGCCTTTAAATTCAGGGTGCAGCACATTCGCGGCACCAAAACGTCGTCGCCGATGCTCTTTCTAGAATGTATCATCTACCCAGCGATCCTGTTGATTCTCAAGCACCGTTTGTGTGGGACTGTGATGTTGGATTTCCCTGCTGCCCTTTGAGAGTTTTGGCTCTCACCAACTTCAAGACCCCGAGTTGTTCAAACATCATTGGTGAGCTCCAGGAAGGGAGAAGCCCACTCTCCTTACTTCTTGTCCAAGGGTGTGTCCTCTGCTGTCGTGCCCGACGCGGAGGTGGTCCCAAGATTGTTCTGCCCGAAGTGCCCTCATACCGATGGTTCTTTTCCTATTTTCATGTTTCTCCCGTGGGCAGTTCATTAGGGATTCACAAGACCATCGCTAAAATCAGAGATAAGTTTATCTGGAAGAGTATGGGACAGAGAGACTTGCTGGTAGAGTACGAGCTTGTCATCTTTGCTCGGTCCAGTAAACCAGCACAAAATACCAAATTAGGACTTCTTTCCTCCGAGGTGGCGGAGCGGCCTCTTGAAAAGGTTGTTCATTGACTATGTGGGACCCTTTCCCGTAGCAAGTCAGGGAAACACCTCCCTGCTTGTCGCTGTGGATGCTTTCTCTAAGTTTTGCTGGTTGATTCCTCTTAGGAGTGCCACGGCGTCGCTCACCGTCAAGGCACTCAAGTCCCGCCTTTCTACAGAATTTTGGAGTGCCCGCCACCTTCGTCTCAGACAACGGCACACAAATTCGTGTCGAGGGAGTTTCATCGCTTCTGTTTTGGGCATGGAATCAAACATGTTACGACATCTCCTTACTACCCCCAGCCTTCTCATGCTGAGCGGTTCAACCGCAATCTCAGAGCCGCCCTCATCGCTTATCACGCTGAGAAACAAACTACCTGGGACGAAAAACCTGAGCTGGCTTCAGTTAGCCTTCAATTCTGCTCTTCACGAGAGTCATGATTCCACGCCTTTTCAGGTCATGTTTAAGTCGTCCTCCTTCTGATCCCTTGTCTAATCTCTGGAGTCTGGATAGTCTTCTACCAGTGCCTGGTACTCCCAATGTGAGTGACACTTGGGGAGGCAGTCAGGGTTAAGCTCCTACAGTCTAGGGAAAGGGTGGGATGAGGAGAAAATTCAATAAGGGACGTATTGCTAACCCCTTCCAGGTGGGGGATCTTTGTCTTTTGTAAGGCCCATCCGGGTCAGTTCGGCCGTTGATAAACGGGCAGCCAAACTTTGCTATCGGTGGACAGGTCCTCACCGGATTCTTCGTTTTCTCTCCCCAGTTACTGCTGAGTTGGTTGATCCCGTATCGGGGAGGGTTGTGGCGGAAGGCCACACGTTTCTCATCTGAAGGCCCTTCCGTGGTGACACCTCTGGTCATGCTCTGGATAATGGTGCGGCTGCGGGGGTGTCCGGGACTGATCACCCCTGGTTTTCTCTGTAGTGTCGTTTTACTCTCTCTTTCTGTTTTTCTTTTTTCTCCAAGAGAGGCGCCTCTCAAAATTTCAGGAGGACCGTGTTTTGTCTGCCTCCTGCTCAGGACTTCGTTTTCCTGTTAGGGTTCTCGACTTCCCCGTATCCTGTGCCAGAGCTTTGTGGTTCTTCTTTCAGTGGGGGAGAGCTTTTGTTTGGGGTTGCACCCCTTTTTAGTGGGGGAGGTTGAGCCGGGGCTCAGTTTGGACAATTTATTTTTGTATATTATTTTTCCCACCTCGGCCACTCTTGTCAGTCGGTGGGGGGAGTCACTCCGTCAGAGTATTGATTTTTCTGCCTGGTTGGACTGATTGGTCGAGGTCAGCTGGTTGACCTTGACTAGTTTTACCGACCAGCTGTTCCCCGACCACCGGCTCCGGCACCGGCTACTGTTCGGAGCGGTCAGACGTTCGGAGAAGCTACTGTGTTTCTGTCTGTTCACTGCTCGTCCCGTTCACCATGGCTGGCTAATTCACCGACTTTCGGCAGGTAATTGTCTTTTTTCACTCTCTTTACTTATTTAGTTGGCGGTTTTTCTCTCCCACCCCAGACATATTTTATCGTAGATTAGTTATAAGTAATTTATATATACTATTTTGTAACTTGTGTTCCTCGTGTACGTGTTTCGTGTCGCTAAGTGTTTCGTTCCTGTCTTTCGTACGTTCTAAAATTTGTTAATTATATTTACTATGCAAGTTAAGTTTTTTATTTTTGCTCTAGTGCTTTCTAACTGATCCGTCGGCGAACGGAAATTATTTCCGTGTACACACTTTGTTTTATTTAGTGTAAGCGAGACGGTACAGACTTTGCAAATTTTTTGTTACCTCGTGTTTTGTGTTTGCGTGGCAAAATTGGGTGGCAACATTCATGATTTCAATTTTATTATTTAATTATTGCCTTTTATTGTAGCGTCGAAAGAACTGATTAGAATTTAATTATTTGTTATTTGGGAAATAATGTATTGTTATTATTTGTAAAAATTTATATAATTATTATTAGGCCTACCTTACAATTAATATTTAATAGCAAAATGTAAATTATTATAATATTATAATAATAGAATTGATTAAAATCCAGCGAATTATAGTTACAAGTAATTGTTATCACGCTTAATCATTTAGTATGGCTGTTCTAGCCTATAAGTAAATGTTTATATATTTGAAAATTTGTTTTGTTTGTAATATTTAATATTGTCACCATAGTGTAATATTTAATATAATACTTGGTGTCTTGAGGTATTTTTGGGAAATAGTCTTCTGATACCTTAAAAGGTACTGTTAGTTACAGATTGTGTTATTTTTTTTTATTGTTAAAAAATTTTTAAAAAAAAAATTTTTATATATACTTTGTGGCAAAATTAATTATGTTTTTATTATTTCTCAGGTTACAATAAAATTTTTCTAAATATCTACTGGTTATGTTGGGATTCATTAGGGTCCCCGTGAGTGCCGTCAGCCGGGACTGATGCGGCGGAGTCTGCCCACAGCACTGAAGCCAACTGAATGCCCGCGCCCTGCCAGCGCTATTGGACCGGCATCCAACCGGAGTGTAGTGCTCCCATTCATTTCTTCTGGAAACAAGGTTGGATCAAAAAAATGTTTTTTTTTTACTTCTTATACTGAACTTGCGAGGGACTGGGGTTGCAGGGGGAGCGCTGCCAGATGTTAGAATCTGGAGGAGGGCCAGTAATAGCCTGTATTATTTAGTTTAGTTACATGAACTGAAGGGGAGGGATTTCATCTTTAATTCGGATTCGTGGAGGCAATAAGCCCCCGCCTCCTTCGAAAATTGGCTTTAAATATATATTTTTTTTAATTTTCGGCTACAAACTTGAAACCAAATTACTTTTTACAAAATTAGTGGGGGTAGAAAGATAAAGTTCTACAACGACCTTTTCCCTAACAAAGATGGCCCTCAGTTCATAAAAAATTACCTGTTAAAAATTTTTATAATTTTACTACTGCCGTACCTGAAATTGTTATTTATATAATATAAATGGGATATCTATAAGACCATTTATCTATTTATTGTGTTATTGTTTCCGTCTATTTACCCAGTTATTGTCCATTAGCTGAGGTCACAAATTTATTGTTGTTATTTAGTTTTTAAGTTACGCGGTGCACCGTGGTGCGGCAGTCCCTAACCCAAGCTTTTGTGTAAAGATGTTTGCCACCTTCAAATTATATCTTGTTCTGGAAAAATTTTGTCTCGCTTTTGTGTCTCTTCCCACTAGTGGCAGGTGATTGTTTTTTTTTTGCTTTGCTCCGAGTTTGGGAGGGGCGCGCTTTCCGAGACCTCCTGTTATTTTTCACTAACTCGGAACAATCT
This sequence comes from Homalodisca vitripennis, assembly GCF_021130785.1. Lineage (NCBI taxonomy): Eukaryota > Metazoa > Arthropoda > Insecta > Hemiptera > Cicadellidae > Homalodisca > Homalodisca vitripennis. The sequence continues at coordinate 111,761,177 of NC_060213.1, forward strand.
TCCATACTCACTAAAACAATTTATTCTAATTTGAGGCAATCTGCAGTATACCCTTTCTTTGGTTACTACGAACAAAGTGTTTGTTATTTGATTTTTTAAAAGAAAATAAGGAATAACTAATAAGTTGTTCATTTCTTAACAAAATTAATAATTACTAATAAACATTTTATAATTTTTACTTATTTAATTACTGTAACAGCCTTAATAATCTAAAAATTAAAATATCTCACATACTCGTAGTTAAGTCCAGTAGGTTTTTCTCCACAGTTTATTAACGAAAAGCGATTAAGAGTGGAAGCCCACTTCACCTTTCCTGAAGTGTTTGGCAGTCAAACAAATGAGATCTTGAGCGTTAAATAGAACTCTTCTCCGGTAAAAGCTTTCTACTGCACCCCATTTTAACGCTTGTTCAGAAACGCGGTCAAGTTGTATTGACTATATTTGAATTTATCACTATATAAATTTAAAGCATAATTAAAACTCTGGGTTTCTTTTAATAACCCTTTAAGTAGTCTATTAATTATTTATAATTGCATATTTTTTATTCAATATGATTGTAATATTACAAAAAACCAATACGATATAAACAACATAAAACTAAATTGTATGTACACTTTTAATTTATTGCGAATCTGCATTTATGAGGGAAGTAGTTAATTGGTGGTTTTAAAAACATTTTTATTGTAATTTTTTTAATATATCTTCAAAATGAAGTAATTCGGGGGAATTGCTAATTAAGGTTTTAAAAGTAAATTTATTATTCCAATAGGCAACAACTATCAATAACAGAGAGAACTTCCATAATCCAGGAGTACCTATATAGGATTTCCAGACCCTAAGGTGATCCAAGTACCCCCAATAGAGTTAAGAAGAGTAATATTTTCTAGAGTTTAGGGTTACTGAGATAAGTTCCAAACCTGTTAGCCAGAAAACAGGATGATGACTTGAAATCCAGGGGTTATAAATAGCAGGTAACGTAACCTAAAAACATAAAATCTACCATAATATTGTTGTCTGTAAAGGGATGATTACAATTGAAACTCTATAAAATCAGACCTTACTACATCGAGAAACTACTTTAATAAAATTCCAAAAAATAAATTTATCTTGATACATCTGTTCTTAAGAAGAACATGGTATTTAACAATCCTTACATAATTACATGATCAATACAAAACTTTTACACTTTTTCTTGAAGTTCAAGTTCGAAAACTAGTTTTCTGATGTGTCGTTCTAATAGTCGTGTAACATTTTTCTTAAAACTAATGGAAATGTGTACCTAAAGTCTGTTTACTCCAATTATCATGTTTCCTGACCCGATACCAACCCTAATAGTTTTAGTACTATATTACACTCTACTAACTAAACAATAGTGTATATTAGCCCTGGCGTACCCAGAAACTCCATACTTGTAGTAAAAATATGTAACAATTCAATAAAACCTGTATTTTGTTTGGATACAACATATAAAAATTTCTACGTACTGCACTTTGCTTGTGTAGAATAGTCATAGAGGGTTTGATTTTACGTGTGGGTACATGGTTTTTAATAAAATTTCATAATTTTACGTTAAAATGTTATGTATTATATTGTATTTTTTTACGAATTAATCATTCATTAAATCACTTTACTATCTTACTTAAATCTATTATATTACTAATATCACTAATGAAAAAAAAACTAAGTAATACTTATACAACATCCACTGCTAAATGTGTAACCCAAAACTGGCAGGCTAGTAAAAGAATTTTCAATGTGGAAATATAAAGTCAAAATGCGTAACTTAATATTTTACAATATTTAATTACATCATAATAGAAATTAATATTTTCTCATACAGAAAAAATTGTTTGAAATGTTAGTAGAAGTTTAGGTACCAAATATTAAATTGAGACTAAATTTTTATATAAATTGATATAAACAACCAATTTGTATAAATGTATTAAAATGATAAAAGTAATTGCCACAGTATAAATATGACACTAATTTTCGTATTTTACGTTACATTTCATTGTATAGCATTCTTTATTACATTTTCATGCTATTGTTGCATGATTATTGGACGGGTATTGCAATAATTCAACTAAAGAACCTTACATTATAATTTTTATTTAAGTACGAAATATATGACTAATTAATTTCACACCAAAAGCAAAGGCAGTGTTAGTCGAGGTTAATGTCTCTCTGCATATTCAATAAATCAGCGAGCCAGACAAGACCTCTGATTTAAAGGGGCGGGCGGTCCTTTGAGTCTCCCAATACAGAGATGAAAAAACTGAATAAATTGAATTTGCGCAGATAGGGGTCAAGTATTGGTCAGTAATGCAGGAAAAATGGAATTCGATTGAACGTTTACTTAAATTTGGAAATATTCCTTGAATCCTGTTTGTTAAATGAATTGTAAAATAAAATACATTTTAATCACGATTGTATCCTTCCAGTGGTATTTATTACTGATTGGACTAGTTTCCACGATTGTATACTTCCAGTGGTATTTATTACTGATTGGACTGGTTTTCCACGAGTGTATACTTCCAGTGGTATTTATTACTGATTGGACTAGTTTCCCACGATTGTATACTTCCAGTGGTATTTATTACTGATTGGACTGGTTTCCACGAGGTGTATACTTCCAGTGTGTATTTTATTACTGATTGGACTAGTTTCCACGATTGTATACTTCCAGTGGTATTTATTACTGATTGGACTAGTTTTCCACGATTCTGTATACTTCCAGTGGTATTTATTACTGATTGGACTAGTTTTCCACGATTGTATACTTCAGGTGGTATTTATTACTGATTGGTCTAGTTTCCACGAGTGTATACTTCCAGTGGTATTTATTACTGATTGGACTAGTTTCCCACGAGTGTCTATACTTCCAGTGGTATTTAATTACTGATTGGACCTGGTTTGTATTCACAAAGGTAATTCATATTAAATAAGTTTCTGTGTTGAAAGAGACATTCTGTATTTTTTGTTACCATTTTACTTGTCCGTGTTGGACTTGTACATACTCAGACTGTTTCGGTTGTGTCAACCAAATAAGTGGAACGTACAGATTACTGACAAAATAATTTCGTTTTACTAATGAAGGCTTTGCCATTGCTAGTATCTCTTATCCTACATTGTCAGTAAAAGGACTTTATAAAATGTAATTTAACTCTCATTATTCTTACTCTTCATATATAAGTAAGTACATTGTTCCTGTTACAAGTTGACCTTGTTTATTACCCAATAATAATAAATTCTAAGTACAAATTACTATTAAATGATTATATGTGAAAGCAAGTATTAGTTAAAAACTGGTTCATTAAGTTTTATAAATATTTGGATCAAAGTTTTTGAAAATTGAAAATGTTGTGACAGATCTTGATATGAAGTCCTTCATGTCAAGTCCCTTTAATATTAAGGATTATATTAAGTTAATTATAAATAAAAAATTACAATTTTCCTACAGGAATAAGTTGGCAGTATAACCTGAAGAAATTAGTCTGCAATGGCAAAAGGTTTATTTCAGAATAAGTACTTGTTTATATTTAATCATTAGCTGAACGTTAACGGAAGGGAGTTTTGGTAAATGTCACTTTTTCGTGCAAACTCAGCGAAGACTGTTGTGGGAGTGGTGTGTACTCTTTCCTTTGTTAAGTAATTGTGTATTAACTTGTGTTTTTGAAAAATAATATGTGGACGAATGATTTTTTCTCCAAAATAAAAACCGATATAATAAATGGTTCCAAATACTCTTGTATAATTTAAATATAAGCTACAATAAATATGGCTCTTTATTAGGCTCTTCATTTTATATCAATATCTTATAGTTGATCACACGATATTATAGTTATTGCTTGGAAAAGCATATAAAATTAAATTATGTAATTATATTGTAGCTATACGAGTATTTAATATTGTTTGTGTTCAAATGATGAAATACTGGGCACGTGGTTTGCTGCTGTCGAGGGTAATAACAAAGTTACAACTCGCTCAATTTTACGGTTCACCCAAATGAAATTTTCCAAGAATACAACCTGATATTGCTTCCTACTGTGTGCATTAGCGCTTAAATGATTGAGTTACTTCATGCAGAACTTGACAGGTCATCGATTCAGTTCACTACATACCAACTTTATGATAAACCATGTTGAGATAGGTTATAATTGTGAGAACCGATTATGTTGAGAATGATGCACAGCCCACCATTGCTGTGACATAGTGATCAGGCCGGTTCCATATAGTGGTCAACTATAGTCCATTCACCGAGTGTTGAGAATGATGCACAGCCCACCATTGCTGTGACGTAGTGACAGGCCGTTTCACATGTGGTCAACTATAGTCCACTCACCGAGTGTTGAGAATGATGCACAGCCCACCATTGCTGTGACGTAGTGCCAGGCCGTTTCACCATGTGATCAACTATAGTCCATTCACCGAGTGTTGAGAATGATGCACAGCCCACCATTGCTGTGGACGTAGTGCCAGGCCGGTTCACGTGTGATCAACTATAGCCCATTCACCCGAGTGTTAAGAATGGATGCACAGCCCACCATTGCTGTGGACGTAGTGACAGGCCGGTCGATCATGTGATCAACCTATAGTCCATTCACCGAGTGTTGAGAATGATGTACAGCCCACCATTGCTGTGTGACGTAGTAAACAGGCCAGTTCACAGGTGGTCAGAAAGCAGCACTCAAACGGCCTGAGACTATAATATTCATTGATACTTATCAACAATTAAACCGTGGATAGTTTGTAATAAAGGTCCAAAGAAGTAAGCTCAACACGTTGACATTATGGAAATTTGAACAGTTCATGCTTTCTCTACTAAAATTGGTCACAACTCCAGGGGGTTATACATTATACTTGAAAAAGCCCACTATGTAAGTTAGTAGTGCGGCTGAAGGAGAACGTCTCTGGGTAATGTGTATTACATAACAATTTTAAAATTAGAGATGTTTGTAGCGAAACTACATGCATACAAGAGAGTCACTGGTTTATTCAGTTCCAGGGTTTAATCAGTAAGACCAAAAGACTTATTCTTATTGGTTTATTTATTTTGTTTGGTTGGCGTTATGTATTATATTTAAATAAATTTTTAAAAAAAGTTTAAATTTTTAAAAATTTAAAGGGCATATGTTGTTTGGGTCCTGCACTGCAGAAATATTAACAAATATGCATGTTTAGTTGTGTATTTACTTAGTATTGCATGTTTATAGACCTTTACATTAATAAAAATTGGATAAATACATTTTAGATGAGTAATTAATTACATGCTGTAATTTTGATATGTACAAGCAAGTTAATGTGAAAATGGACTTGAAATAGACTGCATTCATCAACTTCCACTCCCGCACGCGTTTAACTGAAGCGCACTGGGAATAAAATGTGTAATAATTTTTGTTAATATTGTTAAATTTTGTAGAATAAAGGAATTATTGAACTTGAAACCTTGAACTTTAACTTTAAAAAAGTTGGAATTTGAAAAAAAAATTTTTATTTGTGAACGTTAGATTAGATATGAAAACAATTTCAAACAGACAATAGATTAGTCTCTATTATGAGTGGCATAATCTAATCCTGCTGCTTTTCGCGCTGAGCTTCATTGAAAACTTTTCACTCAGTTAGGCTTGACACAACTTCTATTCTGTATAAAGGTGTATAAGATCCCATCTTATTTTAACATTAAGATCCATTATTGTTCTTAAATCCATAGTTTTTTGACAGTCTATCGTCGCGCCAGCAAACCCTATCCTTACCGAGCCATGTGGATTGTTTAGTAATATAATGGCTAAGTCGGTTAGTTAAGGGCTTGTGTTCTATCTCCGGCGGCATTCATGGTTGGTATTCTTCCATATATATTAACATTGCCTGCCAAATAACATTGTTCCAATCTCATATTGAAAATTGACAATACCTTTTACACACAACAACATACCATAATTTTAGACACCAATGTGAGCCAATCCTAAATTTCACGGCATTGTTTTGTCATTAAGAACAGAAGTATATTTTTGAAAAAGTTACAAACAATATGTTTTTAGTATTTAGAATAAGGTCGTACCTCTATTCAATACATAAGCGATTTAATATTAAAAAGTTTATACAATAAAGTTTTTCTTCTTCCAATAAGTAATGTCCCTGGCGTCCTATATAAGGTATTATCTGCAAACGTTTAGACACACTTGCTTTCTGCTGTTTCCACACAGCCTCGTGTGTTTATATTTATGCTAGTGTGTCTGATTGAAGTTTCATTGATACGGCATGTGTGAGTTACTATATGCGAGACAATAGACATCGTATTGTATAAAAAACCATTTCGTAACCACTTCTCCATAGCTAATCCCATTGTATATTTGTTTTTAAAATTTGTTTTTTACATTAAAAAGGATTCGAGAAGGGAAACCAGGATTTTCCGGACATTAGCCAATCATTCCTGATTACAAAACAAAAATTGTTTTGTATCACTAAACGATGGCAAATTTCCGTAAAAATCCCTGTATTTTCCTTGCCATTGCATAACTGTAAAATATTTGCCGTGTCAGCTGTACTATTATGGATCGATTTGTTCATCCAATATTCTAAGTAGTGAAAAGATTTGTTCTTAATTGAATTATCATTCAAAGTTCGTTTTTATTTGCATTGAATGATATTTGGGAAAGTTAAAATTTTATCTGGACGTAAATATCAGTAGAATGGAACTTTAAATGCTGTTAACTTTAATGTATAGAATTACCAGAGAGGTAGTCTCAGTAAAGGTTCAGATAAAGCGGTTCCTTCCTTGGAATGGTGCCCGTTAGTGGGACAGTATTATCGCAACCAGTCTCGATTTTGCGCGTTCCTTCTAAAAAGGTCAAATTGAATTACGTGGAAATTGGGTTATACAATACTATTAATTAACTCTGTGAGGGATGGCACTGTGGCAAAGGTACAATCCTAACCATTAGTAATTTCTTTCATATAACATCTAACAGGGTGTCAGTAATGTCAGATAAACTGCCCAAAAACCTCAACCAGATCTAAAACTTAAAAATTAACAATTCTTTGTTTATAAATTACATAAACATACAAAGACTGACAAAACAAATAAATAAAACACAAGGGATTAAATTGGATTAGAATTGTTTAAAGCTAATGCGACAGTCATAAACGAAGGGGTGTTTTAAAAATATAATTCTGTTGTACCTATATGCTTTATGAACTGATTTAAAACTGTAAATAACTTTTAACATAGGTTTTAATAACTTCCTCTATCCATTTTTAACGTCACATATCTCATCAATTTATGTGTAATTTTATAGAGATCATTTGCAATACACCTTTTAAAAATTATTTATATGACAAACACGTTTTCTTCAGCCATAATCCTAATGTAATTCTCATCATGAAATTATTTTCTTTTGATGAATACTATCTAAATGTTAGTAGTGCCACTTTAACCAAGGACGTATCCAGCAAGGGGGTCGAAGGGGTTCCTGACCCAATAACAATAAAAGGAAAAAAAATTTTTGGCTGTGAACTACACTTACCATTGTTATTATATAATTTAAATATGAAAACAAAGACATTTTCTCAATGTGGTTTTGGTATGGATTATAAAGTTAACATGGGAGACATAAACTGTAAAAGTGTAAGTTTTAAGTTTTAGAAAGTTGACTGATAAACAATATTGTAAATATATAAATTGTTAATAAGTATTTTCATAACGTAAAAATACATGTTACATACAAAGTTAAATGTCATTCTTAAGGGGCGAGTCGCCCTCCTATACTTCTCAAATGTCTTGCATTCCAACTTTTCGACTTCAAGCTGGTCACCCATAGAGTTTTTCTGCCAGAGATAACACTAAAAATCCCTTTGAGTCTCCGTCTCGAAGGTAATACTTGTAGCGATATACCGTAGTCTTTCTCTTCTCGATCGGTTGAAGATCCTGCCGCACGCCCTCTACCTCTATCCCGCCGCTAGTTCCTGCGTAGTTTGGTTGGCTATACAGTTCTCATTGTATTTGCCTTCAAACCTCAATTTGCAGGTACAAAGTATTTTTAGAGAGAAAATAGCACAATCAAGAACTTGGCCAGTTGGTATACTGGTCGCTGTCAAAGCACCGTTCAGCGAGGAAAACTCACGCCTTTGCAACTGTTCATCGGAACGCAGCTGCAATGTCACGAACAACCCATCATTTTCATCCACGCTTCTTCAACAGCCTCTTTCATAGACTCAACACAGACCTTTTGAGAAGCTGACAGAAGAACTTTGTTGTAGAAAGCAAACTTTGAAGGTTGGTTAAAATTAATTATGCCTGCCCAAAGGTTCGCCCCCAGTCCCTCTTGTTCCGATACCGATTGCTCGAAAGTGCGTAAACAAACCGGAGATTTTTACGTCGTAACCAAATCCTGTCACTATTTTCTACAGTGGCCTTTAGCACTGTTTTCCTGGCTTTACTTTGGCCTCACATTTGAAGTTGTCGCCACTTCCAAACTCAATTGTGTAGGCTAGGTCGGTTAGATATTATCAGTTTCAGTGAACAACCACCACATAATTAACACTGCTAAGGTTGTGTTGATCAATTGGCTTTTTAAACTGCAAAATCTAATATACATAATATCTGAAAGAGAACTGTCTTCTGAAACTGATTGTATTTCAACTGAGTGTCTTGTGTCAATTTCCTTTTAGATGCCACTTTCATCTTATAGGGCTGCTGAACTTACAATGAAGGAAGTAGAGCCTAAGTAACCCACTCGTAACTTGGGGTTTGTTTCATTAGTGCTAGCACTACAGCTTTGTAACATGGTGCCAAGCCAACATTCTTCACCTCTTCTTTAAACACTCTTCCTATTCTAGGCATTTGTCAAAAATACCTAAAGAAATACCTAACAAAAATTATATTTATCAGATATATAACCTCTTGAACACTCACAAACCAATTTCATCAAAACAGACAGACAAACTAAACTGGACACATGATAGTTTATTTGCAGTTCGATACCAATACAACAAAAAAACACCAGCTTGGGAATAAAAAGTATTTATTTCCAAAGGACCTCTAAATACAAAGGCCCATAGCTAAAAATAATCAAAACTATAAGTACTGTAAAAAGTTCTGTTAGCCCCTTTCCCCCCCCAGGGAGTCTGGGCGGCGTCGCGACAGTATAAAAAAAAAAATTTTTTTTTTTTTTTACTCATAAACATTGTGCAAGCAGTGGTGTTAACACGGTTTTTTCATGGCCGTAAACTAAAATTAAAAACATATATAAGTGTTCTATATTTGCCATAAACTAGAAGAGTTAAGCTACTCAAATATGACAAGATAAAAAAATCGAAATAATTTTTACAATTTGGAGAGTCGACTGTCCGCCCTAATTTAACTACTATTATTTTTTTAACTGTATGCTACTTAATATTTATTAATTTACTATTTATCATTAAGTTCACCACCCATTCTCCGTTTGACACCAAACCTTATTTTGTACTACATTTTTTATCATTTTCAACTTGGATAAAATTTTAGCATATCTGCATGTAAATTATACATCTGCTCATACGTTTAATAAGGAAGGTTACATTTAATTTTCCAAATTTTCAAATGAATTGTACAAGACATTATTAACTTTATTACATTAAACAGTTAACAAGAGAATAGGGGTACCGCTACAACGGTATGGAGGCGCAACACAGAGTGCCGGTTACGGGCTACTGCGCACAGCAATCCTCTCACCAAATTTGTCTGGCTACACGCAGTTTGACATAATAGAAACCTAGTTGACTAACCGGAACCTCTGAACAGCTCTCTTTAAATGAAGATCGTTTGCCTCAACGAACTCTCCTAACTATATTTTATCCATTGAATTGATAAGGTGTGGATTGTCACTTGACACTCCGACCCTTTTTAGCGTATTATTTGTTACCATAACTACTTTTTTGGAACCATTGGACACAAAGAAAGTTTTGAGTAATGAGACCCAGTTCCTCTTAATATAAATATTTCATTATAATTTTTTGGGAATCGTATTGATACGGAACACATGTATTTTGAACTATTCACAACCGAAAACACGCAAAAAGGGTTGAGATTAGGAAGTTGAAGAAAGGGATTGTTTGATGTTATGAGGAGAGGGGGCGGTGGGGGTGGGGGTGTTACGACGAATCATATTGAATAAGCGAATTCTTTTTATTCAATTTAGTGGGTCCATTGGTAACCTCAAAAACCTTCCTAGAAAATCTATAATCCCGTCCTCAAATATAGGATCGTTTGTCCTTGGCGATCTGTTAGAACTAAAACTAAAACCTTGTCTTATTTTGTTATTTTCTCAGAAAAGGAGTCGCTGAGGTTCAACAAACTTAGCAGTGTAAAAAGATTCTAATCACCGTTGGAAACCAGGAGAGTACAAGACGGCATATAAAACAGAATTTTATTATTCTCATTCGCACAGATGTATTTTATCATTTCTCATTACAGTAATGTTTTAGTTAACCAGCCCACGTTGAGTTAGGATTATTGAACCTTTCTTCTGTTTGTGCTTTATATGGGGATCACTCGCTCAAGTCTATTTGCCAATCTTCGCAATATTATACGCCCTGCGACAAAATAACGATAACAAATTAATAATTGTAACATAGGCTACATACTTTACGCTATTCATTTATTTTCCTATTAAAACGCTAATTTTCTCAACTATAGTGTCTAGAATGTTAACTATTATAATATTGTATTTCTAAACAAATTAACCTCGTTGTCAAGATAAAAGCCTTTAAATTTAATCGTATTTTTCTTTTACAGTTTTTGCATATAATTAATTCAAATTTAGAAAAATAATTAGGACTAAAATGTAGATAGAATAGAACAGGATATAGGCTAATTTTTCTTTCATAATAATGTAAACTTAAATGGTTAGTTTCTAAAATTATGTATCACAGGGCGCTTCGTCAAAAGGTTTAAAAGGGTTAAATTAGAAAACCCGTTATTTTGCTAACGATTTGTTTTTGCTATATTAGTGTCTGTTTTTAATTTTTTTTTTATCGAGATTCACGGCTTTTTTTTAGGTAACCCACCAATTACTGTAATAATTTTATCGTGGACTGTTTGTTTTTAAAATTATATAAAACTCTGGAAACCATTGAAAAGTTATTTTATATTGGTTTTTTAAATGATCGCCGTTTTGGAAAACTCAGTATTGTTAAATTACATGAAAGACCAACGTAAATACTAAATATAAATGGGCAGGAGACATAAGGGAAACAGCGCACAAAAACGTAAAATTGTTAGTGTTCTTAACATAAAATATTGAGAAAGTAAACTGGGGAAGATAACTAAATTTTTTTTTTTTTTTTTTTTTTTTTTTGCTTCATAAATTTTGGTGCATTGTAATACTTCATAAATAATTTGTTAGATATTTTTCAGAATAATGTTAAAATTTTAATTTGTAACTAAACATCTAATCTAACCTTTTATTTTTCTCAGTTATTATTCAAATAATTATCTTCCCAACACAAAGTATTCATAAATTATTTTATGGTTAACCCTAATCCAATCTGTAATTTTATTTCCAAAGTTATATAGGATCCCAGGTTATAATTATTTTTCTAATTCCTCGTCAATTTTGTATTTCTAAGCAATGACATAAATTGACTTTTTTTACTAGGTTTACAACACATTTCTCTTGTAATTAGTATACCCCCCCCCCCACCCCCCCCCCCCCCCACCCCCCCCCCCCCCCACCCCCCCCCCCCCCCACCCCCCCCCCCCCCCACCCCCCCCCCCCCCCACCCCCCCCACCATGAAACCTAAATAAAAAAAAATTATGGTTGCCTGTAAAGTCGGTTTTACGGGCGAAGATTTTACGTGACAACGTCTTTTTCTCGGTGGAATATTTATTGATATGAAATATTATTAAATTTGCACAATAGGAACAAGGAATTGAATGAAAATAAGAATTGCACAAATTTTAACTATAGAAATATATTTTGTTTACTAAAACATTGTACATAATTTGAAATTAATCAAAATTTGTTATTGTAAATGGTAAAGTTGAATAAAACATTTACTAAAATTGGAATTTGAAATTCTTGCTAAACACAGTTAAATTCTAACTCCGCGCGTGGGTGATTGGTCGGTTTAGTTTCGTTTGTTTGGTCGCACTGTTTATGACAGGTTAGAGGTTATAATTTGTTATTTTAAATGTTTGGACTGGCAATACGCGCTGTTTCTTCTCAATCGACTGAATTACGATTGATTGCAGAGTGATTTAAACTAATAATTTACTTAACACTATCAACATTTTGTCAATAGTATGACATAACCTATAAACTCAGTTTTCTCAACTTTTGTGTCAATCTAACAATTAATCAATCAATCATAGTTTACGATAATGAAATATCAGTGTACAATTATTTACCTTTATTGTTGTACATTTGTCAATAGTATGACATAACCTATAAACTCAGTTTCTCAACTTTTGTGTCAATCTAACAATTAATCAATCAATCATAGTTTACGATAATGAAATATCAGTGTACAATTATTTACCTTTATTGTTGTAGTTGTAAATGACGAATCTAAGCACTCCACATTTTCACGAATAAACATAGTTATCTGCTTTATCCCGTGCGGCGGACCCACAGTTATCTGCTTTAATCCCGTGCGGATCCCGTGCGGCGGACCCACTGGACGGGCATCGTAACGTTACCGGGCGTTTACACTTTTTCATGAGTGACTCCGAGCCGCAACCTAATTTAAGACGTTGTCACGTCAAAATGAGAACGTATCATGGGATATAAAAATTCATATAAAAATAAATAATAATGAATTCTATATGTTCAATATGGAGTATGGCTGAGCGTCATTGACGTCATCACTCATTAGGTTGACACCATTCTTTTTTGTCAGGCGGGGGGATTTATTCTTATATTTGTTTTTATTATTTATATTTATTTTCTGTATGATGATTGACTGTCTATCTGTTCACAGGATGTATTGAGAATGGAATGAACTATATACAAGAAATCCATCCAATGATTCAGTATTTTATACGGTCGCAGATAGTTTTTTTCTACTTTAGTCCTCATTGACTGTGCGTTTGCGAAGCCAATTGATAAAATTCATTTATGTCAGTCTGATTGTCTAACTGTATTTTTATCTCTTTGTCTGTTACGCAACTCATGGTGTGGAGTTCTGCTACTTTGAAAACAGGAAATAAGTCCTTGAGGTATTTTTTTACATATTAATACGCAAGAAGGTTTGTTTCTATAATTAATCAGTAACATGAACATTCTCTGATGATTAAACATTCGAGTGTATAAATTGTTTGACTTACAATAGATAGCACCAGTATGATTTCAAGTTATGAAAGAACCCATTGTAAATATGCAGGATAGAGTGAGACACTTATAATTCTGAACAAGAGTATGCAGTTTGTAAACTCTGGGACAAACGCCAAACTTCCGATGTAGATGCTCATCTGTCACCTTGTTTTTTTATGTACGTATATGGATGTAAGAACACAAAAATGGATAATTTGTTGGAAGCATTTGTTTTTATGTCACTTAGAAATATTCAATCATTGTAATATTAACTTCAAACTAATTACTTTGCTCATCACCCTGGAGCCAATTCGGCTCAAAATATGCTATATTCTTAACCTAGGTAGAAGTAGGTCACAACACGTGTCACGTAAAAGGCTTTGTAAATTCCATGTCTACAGCTTATTCTTGTCTCGAAATATTCTACAGACATTCATTATGTAGAAAAAAAAACTTTGTACATCTTCTCAGCAGAAATAGTGCAATTGTGCCAACCTACTGAGTGATGGGCATCAATGATGTTAAGCCAAATTCCACGGTTGAGCCTGCGCCATCATATAACTCATTCTTGTCTATGTAGAAATTAAGTTTGATGCAATATCAAACTCCTAAAAATAAGATCTTTAACGACATAACTTGCCACAAGATACTTTCACATTTTCATTTAGTGAGTTGGGTTGAAATAATAAAAATTACAAGTGAGCTAGAGCAGATACTAATACTAATACTGAAATCAAATATTGTCACCGAATTTTATCATTTATTCTCCACTTTATAATTTTTTCTTTTTACTCCAAAAGTAAAACTGTCATATGTGAAAATCTCATATCATTATATTACTTACAACATTTCTTTACCCTTGCATTTTCTCGTTGGTTTTCAACGTGGTTACCCATAAGGCCCATCTAAAATTTACGCCCAGCCAAATCCTATGGAGTCACACACTGTAATAAAACTCAAGGTTTGCCTATATATAACTGTAGCTTTATTAAATATTTCAAGTCAGTTAGTTTACGGTATATTGTATAGACATACATATAGAAAAAAAAGCAGACACGCAGACAGAAATTAAATTATTTCAGCCCACAGAGTGATAGGATTCGCTATTGCTCAGGTAATTAATGATATGGAAACTAATAAGCAGGACACTAATTTTATATCTTATAATGTGGAATTGTTAAGTTTTACATTTCCTTTTCCCAAATATTTTTTTCTTCCTTTTTCTGTATTACACTTTTAATTATTAATTACACATTAATCGAGATGTTTTTAAAGTTTATAGAAACACTATAAAAACTACTTCGTGTATTAAATTACTTTAGGTTCAGGACGGTGTTCTGGCCCTTAATTTACAAGCCTGTTACAAACCTTTGAAAAGGTTGTCTATTATCTCGCACATTCAGTGCAGTAGTAAATGCTTCCATTTCCACTTTGTATAAAATCATTGTACTATTCTCTAAAAATAAAAATTGACCTTCTGCATGATTAAAACTTGCTGTTAATACTCTTAATACAGATAAACTGCTGTTAATACAATACATGTTAATTTGTTAATATGTATTGTATTTAATATGTATAATAATATGTATAATAATTTAATAAATTTTAAATAAACTTTGACTTATATTCACAAACAGTACTATTTTTATAAATACCCACAGAAAGTAATAAAAGCCTCTTCCAGCTTGTTACAGGAACAAACATGACATACGAGTTGGAAGAGTTTTTATCTAAATTAAAATCGTATTAGAGCTAAACACAATCCCCACTTTATCCCCGACTCGTGATTTTATCATTGTTAGGCTACATCTCCAATAAGACACCTTAAATGCCAGTACTGCGGGTTATATATATATATATATATATATATATATATATATATTGGTTGAGTATTAACAATTGAGAGGATTGAAACATTAATAATTAATACCTTGTCTTGACCTGTTTTACAAATATAAATAAAATCAATTTTAACTTACAAGTTATAAATCTGGCTCTTAGCCACTATTCTTAACCCTACGTTGGTGAGGTGACACCAACGAACGGGAGTGGTAAGGTTGGGTCTGACAGACCCATTTTGTAAAATTAATTGTTTTGGGTGTAAATAAAAGACCGAACACAAGTAATTACGGAAAATCTTGTAATATACATTACTAACTACTAGTACATCATATATTTATACAACAAAACAAGCATATTATAAGGATATTTTATATATATATATATATATATAATGTATTTTATATGATTAATATAAAAAATTACCAATTATGAATAGACAAACATTAGTTGTAAACAATGGATATGAAACATAAGAAACCAGTATTTAGTCTTTAGAAAAACTATGTGTCTAACTTAAGTCTCTAGTTTTGATCTTCAGTGCAATATTTGCAAAACATCGTAGCGTGATTGAGACATATCCAATTTGTTGCACTTCTGGCAAAAGTAGCGGGTTTTGCTGTCCTTGCACGCGTGACATCTCCCCCTCCTACCTGTTTCAGGGACAGTCCTTGGTGGGTCCTGAACACCAGCAAAACGTTTGCAAAGTTGTCTTATCTGTGTAGGAAGTCTTACATTTGCTGCACGCTGTCCAATCATAGGCTTCATAAGTTGCAATGCTAAGTTTTTCAAAAACTTTCTACGAGACAATTTGTTTTTTGATTTTTATAGTATGGAGCACGTGACTATTTATACCAGCTACATTGACCAAATGGAAAAATACGGTAAGAGGCAAACGCCTACTGTTGCGCATTACATTATACTCTGTTCAACACTGTCGACTCCTCCTTTTGTGTTATTATAAAAAAAGATATAATCTCTGGTTTTCGTAAATCTCCAGTACACTCATCAATGTTTGAGTCCATATGCATGGTTGATATCAACACTACACACACTTATTTCTTTTGGGTATATAAGACAATAGTTTTGTCTTTTTGAAAGGCAAACAAACTATTATGGACAGCCCTTCTACTGGTGTTGACAAAATCCTCGGGAAGAAACGGTTTGTTCTTTCTTACAGTTTCCACAACCGTAAGTCTTTTTTGAGTCAGTGCTTCAACTAGGCCGTAGGCAACGAACCAATTATCAAGGGTAGCATTGCGTCCAGAATTGAAAATAGTTTCACACATGCGTATCACAACATCTCTAGCAGCATTACTAACCTCGTATGGACCACGTGGCTTAGTCGCAAGATACACTTCCATGTTAAAGGTGTAGAACAAATTAGAATCTACCATACTAAAAAATTTCGAGGCCGTATTTAGCTGGCTTCTTGGGCATATACATACGAAATGGGCAGCGATCCCTGAAAGATACTAATGTCTCATCGACGGTAACAAACATCCCAACAGAAAAGTTATGTTAACAATTGTTTAACAGTTTAACAGTGTAAACTGTGGAGTTTTAAAACCATCAAAAAGTTCTCTGATAGGAGCTAGTTTCTCTGTTGATTTCCTTTCGTCTCAAGTTTCAGCATTGTCAAATCGTAAGCATCTACACAAAAAAACGAAATCTTTGAAAATTCATTGTGGCCGGGAAAATTTCAACCCCCAGTCCCATCTTTTTCCCATAGCTCTTCAACATTTAGCCTTCCAGCATGTAACACTCCGGCAAGAACTAACAGGCCAATAAAACTGTTTATTTCAATTTCATTCGTTACAATAATTTAGCTTTGATCGACATAATTTTGAGATATATTCAAAATATACTGATTTGTAAATGTAAACGATATTTCTGATTTTTGTTCTCAACCATAAACAAAGACCAAAACTCATATTCGGTAGAAGCTTGATTGGCAGTTTGTGAAAGTGCTGGAATTCTAGCTCCTAATAACATTACGCATAGGAGCTTGGCCTGGAGTGATTTCATTTATTTCCCACCTAGTTCTTTTGTCTTTACCCAAATAAAGTTCTGTTTGGAGTTTTGAAGACGTACCCGTGGTTGATCAACAGATGGTTATTCTTCATCGTGGCCTTCTCCTTCTGTATCAGTGCTGTGTACACTTACATTTTCGTTATCAGAATCGACTTCTTCATCCTCTTCTAACAAAGGATTGTCTATGTCCTCTTCTAACATTCGACGAATAAGTTCATTATTATGGACAATGTTCGCAGCCATAATTAAAAAACACAAGTTCACTAAAAAGAAGAAAATAGTTTATTCTGATACTCTAAAACACTGTAACACCAAAGGTAACCTTGGGTCGGTGTGACCCGAAATACAGTAACACGAGTAGTAAGGTGGGTCTGACAGGCCCAGTCCGCTGTCCACTCGTATATTTATTGGAAGTGAAACATGGAACTGACAGCAGTTACCGCCAAGAGGAGTGAGTAGAGGGAGGATGACCTTGAGGCTGTTCAAAATTGCCAGCCGTCTGAAGTGATGCCAACATAAAATAAAACCGAAATGAATATTGCCTTGGGTCTACCAGACCCAACCTCACCATCGCAGGGTTAACAAAGCAAATTAGGGTGATTTAATTAATAAACATAAAATCAGCGATCCGTTATTTCCATAGATACACGTAAAAATATTGTAGTGTTTGCCGGGGTTATAATTCTCATCAGTTCTTCATGATTTTTTAAATTAAAATTTAATGATTGTTCGATATTTTCAAAACTAAAGTTTACCCTTTATAATTTCCACCGAATTTTCGTAAAAGCTAAACAAATGACGACTATTATTACTGTATTATGCAGGGGGATGGATGTTAAATGACCCCCAAACAAAAGGCGAGTTTAGGGATGTTCCTCCATTCAATCTTTGAAAACGTATTACCAAATAAAAAGTGTTTTAAGCATGTAAATTACCTTAAATATGTTTAGGAATACAGAAATGTTTAAAAATAGTAATTTTTAAATTAGATTTTTGTTTTTAAAACTAAATAATAAGATACTTTCAAACGTAAGAAGAAATATTTTGGTAGAAACTAAAACATAACTAATTATAAAGTGCAATTCCATGGTTTCTAATTTTGCAAAAACATTTAATTATAAAATCTTTTTATTGACATATTTTATCACTTGTGACGCCCATAATGTTGTTTGTAGCTAGCCACACGTCCTTAGAGAAACCCATACTGACTTTATCCCTTATACGAGGAATAAACACCAAATTTTATAAAGATATCATTCAAAAAGTAATCGAATAATTATTTATTTATAGCTTACTAGACTGAAAACAATCCTAAATTAATATTTTGTCTTAATTTTTTAACATTTATACAAATTTTATAATTTTTAACAAGAACAATTTCCTTTTTTTTTAAGGGAAACTTCTTATTTTTCCTCTGGACTGTATTACTCCTGTTTGTTTACGTAAAGAGTTATTCTGTTACAAGCCAAACTCTCAAAGGTACTAATCATTCCTTTCCTTAAAAGTACTGTCACAATATTATGTACATTGCATTACAATTTTACTAAGTTACGCGCATTACACAACAGGGCTTCAAGTGTAATAGCAAAGAGGAAGATTTATTGATCTATTTATAATTGTTGAAAACAATAAAGTTCGTCTACTGTTCACAGTATATACATTTCCAGTACAGTAAACATTCCATTAACAGTGGAACCTGATCGCTCACTGTATTGACAGAGAGATATTGGTTTATATTCTCAGTTAAGCTCTCCTGTCTGTGGAGCTTAAATGATTGTTTACATTCGAGCATTGGTCACTGCATCAAGAATCTCTGATTGCTTTGAATTCAATTCTAAGCTCTGGATTGTATATTCTTTCTTGTTATTTATTTTACTAGTTCCATTTCCTGATTCTCAAATAATAAAATACCATGAAGTATTCGTGTTTGTTACTTTTTTTGGAAACGCCCATGACCCGATGATTATTAACCCCAATAACAACAGAAATAATATAACGTTGACTAAAATTATGCAAAACCATAGTTTTGAAACTTAATTTTGCTAAGCGAAGTAAAATAACTTTGAAATAAAATTGAAATTGCAAACCGTTGTCAGAAATTGATTAAAAAATACTACCAAAGCATTTTTTAAAGCATGTGTTTTTATTTAAAAGATATAAAGGGACCTAAAAATATAATTTTCTCGCAAATACAAATAAACCACAGAAATGTTTCAGGTTCAACTTTTTACATTAAGATTTGTGATATTAGGAACTAAATTGTATCAAATGTATTCGTCCCGTTCAAGTAAATTATTAAACGGGTAAAATTACACAGTAATTCTGTTCTAAGTCAAAATTTGTATTTTGTTCAAAATAACAGGTTAGATATAAGAAACAAAACATACACTTAAAAATAACGTTATAATGCTAACTTTTCACTTTCACAAATCTTGAATGACGTAAATACAGTTTGTCCTACAAACATTGCTTTCTACATTATCGATATATCAATAATTCATTATATAACGATGTGCAGTGAATTATATACCCTAATAAGAGTTAATATTAAAATACCTGCAGATAACAGGGTTAAAGTATAATGACCTGCGGGTAATAGAGTGGACTTTAATCCATTTGTAATTTAACACGGTTAATGTTAGAATTCCTGCAGAAATTAGGGTTAATGTCTGCAGATAACAAGATTAATATTAATACTCCTGCGGATGACATAGATGACACTTTTATAACTGCAGCTCATAGTACTTATGTTGATACAATTGTAAGTGATAAGGTTAATTTTAAAATACCTGCAGATACAGGGTTAAAATTATAATGCGTTGTCGTTCACAAATGTGCAGATATCAAGATTAATGTCAGCATAACTACAGATAACAGGAGTAGATGCTTGTATAGCTGTTGCTGATTCTATTGATGTATAGAAGCCTGCATATAACAGGATTATTGTTAGTTAGCCTATTAACATTTTAAATTATCAAGCATATGCAACATTGTTTTAGGTGTTAAATAATTACTTGAGGGTTAACGAAATCTATAACTTGAGGGGCTTGATATGTTTCACTTCTATCTTTCTGTCCGCACCATACTCGAGACCTATAGACTTGATATCTTGTGTGAAGCAATATACTACAAAGTTCAATTATAGTTCATTTCATACCATGGGATTTAGTATCAATGGTAAATTGGGTAATGGGTAATCACGACGGTAACTTGAAAATGGTTGAACAGATTAGTCTGTAAACAAACCGAGTGACAAATAAATCCTTGTGACATTTAGTTTATAGAGTGTCATATTTGTATGATCCATGTCTCTCTAGCTTCAATTAGGCTGAACGTTATTGAATGCTGACTCAATGTCTCTTTGGTCTGCCGAGAGGACATTAAAGTTTCTTTTCTCTATGTTTGCATGTCCACCTGCCTGTTCGAAGGAAATTTAGAAAATACAATAAGCTATAGATTTTAATGCAACCTCAGCGAAGCCTGTTACGCGACACGTGGTGTGGCGTACTCTAGGTTGTAATAGTTGCATTGAAAAATGAAAAACATAGAATAAAATGTAATTTTCTGACAACTATAAAAAATATTGTACAATAAACACTATCTTAGTGGATAGCTGGTTTTATTATATTTAAAACCGCCAGTAATAAAACTAAAACTGAGTAATTGACTTGATGAATGGATTGCAAGCTTTGGTTGGCCTAAAATAACAGTAAAGCTAAGTTTAATCCCTCAACCCGATGTGTTCCCCGCATATAAAACTGTTGGCTTCGATAACTGGAAATCCTGCCCAATCAACTACTGTCAAAACTCGCTTATCTCGCTTCAATAGCAGCAACCACTGGACTTAGTTTGTTATAGCTCCTAGCATTAATTCACAGCCTTTATTTTTTAAGACAATTTTAAAGAATTCACGTATTTAATAATCAGATATGATGTTATGTAATTGGTTTACAAAACTGAACCAATAGTGTAAATATTATCTTCATATTGTTAATAAAAAAATTGTACGCCGAGATCATGCTTTTTTATTAGAGTAAGATATTGTATGTTGTTTAATGGGACATACGATGTCCAAGAGAACTGGAAAATCGCTTTCGAACTCTGGATCTGAGTTAGAGGTAGCGACATGTTCCAATAATGTATGTGTAGCACGTTTTATTTGTACTATCTTCCTTGTCACAAATAGACCTTTAAAATGACATGTCACAAGATTGGAGTTGCAATTTGAAAACTTAAT
The DNA here is from genome assembly GCF_021130785.1 of Homalodisca vitripennis. Classification (NCBI taxonomy): domain Eukaryota; kingdom Metazoa; phylum Arthropoda; class Insecta; order Hemiptera; family Cicadellidae; genus Homalodisca; species Homalodisca vitripennis. The sequence goes on from NC_060213.1 coordinate 111,782,577, forward strand.
GTATCCCCCTAACTTAATTATACTCTTTTAAAAAGGGGTGTGAAATAATGTTTACACTTAAAAAATACAAAAAACCCAATTTAATAAGTATGGTGAAGGTTTTAAATTAATATCTGAATCCGTTTTGAATATATCCAGACGGATCAGGTCTTAATTTACACCTTTAGATATAAGGGGTTGTTTGGCCATAACGTTTGCTAGGACAGTAAAGTTGTGGAGATATTTTGTTCATGTAACTGTGTTCCTTTGAATTTAACTTTCGAATTACATGTCCCAAAATAGGAGTTGCAATTTGAAAATTTAAAGTGACACCCCTCTACCCAAGAGGGGAAAGATTGTTATCCTTTCCAAAAATGTATTTTAATAGTTATGGTGAAGATTTTAGATCGATATCTCAATCCGTTTGGATTATATCCAGGTGTATCAGGACTTATATATATATACTAGCTGTTTCCCGCGGCTTCGCACGCTTTTCGTAAGTTTTGCCCGCGTATGAGCATTTCTGGTTGAAGTAAATTATATTTCCAACCCCGATGTAGATTTTACCTTGATGTCACGATCAAGAAAATATGTCAAAAATGTATTGTACATGCATAATGTATTTTATTACAAAGTGGTCTACCACTCAACCTTTAAGTTCAACCAAAAATTTAGTTTAGACAATTATACATCATAACTTAGCGCCTTCAAATAGTGTTTCACTGTTTAATATACGTATCTATCTCGTAATTGCAGGTTATAATGTGCAGGCGCTTTGAAAACTTTTCTTCATTTTATTCGTTTATATTCACGACATAAGCGAATAATTCAGATAATAACTATCCTATCTTCTAAGTTAGACTAAATTACGGATACATGTGAAATTTGATTGAAATTGGTTCAGTCGTTTTGGAGTTTATTGGCAACATACATCGTGACTCAAGATTTTTATATATATAAGATATATATATATATATGTGTGTGTGTGTGTGTGTGTGTGTGTGTGTGTGTGTGTGTGTATGTGTGTGTGTGTGTGTGTGTGTGTGTGTGTGTGTGTGTGTGCGTGTGTGCGTTCGTGCGTGCGTGCGTGCGTGTGTATCTAATACAACACAATAAATACCGATGTTTTTTAGTTTTATTTATTGTGTTATAAATTTATGACATAATTTACTAATTAAAAAAAGTCAGTGAAACCACATTGGTTAGTAGAGTGAAACGCCGCCTACCGCATCAGAATACGACGATCCAGTGAGAAATGGCAGCGCATAATGTACTTCACAATGTGTACCTAAAACAATCCTCCATTTCTGATAGGATAAACCATTTGAGATGCGGTTTGCGGCATTCAACTCTACTAAGTGAGCTCTTTCAAATGAGGTATCACTCGACCCATGCTTCAATTTAAGATTTCCATGTTTTCCTCTGTGGGCCGTCCCCCCATGGTTGGCATGTCATGGTAATAGCAAGAAAAAATAGTTTACATAGCCATATGACACTGTGCAAAGTTTATAGATGTTATCTCCTATAGTTTTTAAAATATTAAGCCGTACCCATACTTTTCAAACACCCTGTATATATATATATATATATATATATATATATATATATATATATATATATATATATATATATATATATATTTATTTATTTATTTATTTATATATATATATATATATTTATGTATATATGTATGTATTTATCTATGTATACATAAATCATGAAACTGCGATTTGAACTACGTTTCACGTCCATGCATATTCAATACATTAGCTGCCCAGGAAAGACATGTCATCAAAGGGTCAGTCCTTTGAGTTTGACCGTATAGAACGGAAACCAAATAAATTGAATTACAACAGATAGGGCCAGTCGATGGGCTAGGTATTACATGGTAATTGAGGAAAATTGAATCGGGTCCATCCTTACTCAATTAATATTGGAAAACTACTTTGTTGGACTTAGTTGGTAGAACTCATCAACTCTAAACGAGTTTTTTTTTTAATTAAAGGGAATGTACCAATTAGTTTTGTAATATAGATTTAATGTCTTCTATGATTATTATAGCTCATTGGATTATTCATGTATCTAACAATAGATATAATAATTACTGAACATTTCACTCCGAATTCATATCTTAAAGGAGCCTCTAGAAATATTAGATCAACTTTAAAATTAAATATCACTGATGAGTTTCTAAACGAATTAGTTTTTATTTATTACGACCGGAAGATGAGGCAAACCCTCCATTGCACTTAGACCTAAAAAGGACCTTTATGGTGCTTCAGGAGGACGTTTATGATTGGCAATATTGCTGGTAAGGGCCGCTTCCTGTCGAGTCCCAAGAGAAGGGGAAACGAGCACGGTTCCTTTCTAGCTTCTTCTTGTCAAAATGGGCAGGGAAGAAGGAGGGAGACAATAATCTCTGATATTTAGGCTAAAGTATTAACGGAGCCTCGCCCAAAAGTTACCCGTATTGGCTAAAGTTAACCAGCAGTAATTAGTGACGCACATCGAAAATACCCCTATAAAGAAAAACATTTTAGGAGCGTATGAAATAAACAAGTAAGGAAAGCCTTTAGATCCAAGACTTTCCTTATAAAACGTTTCTAAATTTCATTATTATTATCCACCTCATGATACAATAAGCACACAACTTCAAAAAGTTTGAAGTTAATAGGTTTTTACAATTTCACTATGACATTTAACTGAGTGAGGACGACTAGAGTCAATCTGAATGTCTTTAGTAAGGTGTCTGCCGTAGTCAACGTGTTAAACTATTGTACAATAACCGTTTAGCTATAATACATCTAGCTAATAGTACTATTAATATATTTAAACAATAGTGCATAGTATTATAACAATAAGCGACTGACATAAAATTTATAAAGAAACTTGAAAATTTGAAATAATCTAATTAGAATGTGAGAAAAGATCATGTAAAAGTGACAAAAGAGTCTTTTTATTGAGAAGGATCACAGTTAATCAAGATGTCACTCTTTCTCACCAACAGAAAACAAGTTTATTAAACGTTCGAAATGGACGTTCAATAAAGGAGCTGTTTACTTCTATCAGTACTGAATGTCTCGTAAATTGCCTCGTATTGTAATTCGATATTGCATATTTAGTGGCAGGTTATTACATTTATATTTGATGCTCGGAAATCATCAAAATGAAATAATATTTACATAATGTAAAAAATTGCTATGTATTTGCTATATTAATGAACTGGATATTGCAATAGACTGAATAACATAATATTACAAATGGTTTTTCTGTACGAGGTTCCTAATAAATTTATAATACTAAGTTTATGTTGCACCAAATACAATTTCTAAGAATACATCTGATATAGCTCGCTACTGCAGATACATAATTGAGTTAGTTGTGCAACATTGAACAGATAATTGACTCCATAACTCATGGCATGTCATGTCAATATCAGGATATGTTATACCCCATTTCCTGACTAGTCTTTGTGTGTAACTAGTCTGTAGTATGCCATAGACTAGTTTCTATGGCATACCGCAGGGAGAAATCTGTCTCTCAGAGTGAACTAAATAGACCAAATCATAAAATTAGAACTAGTTTTTTTATGACCGATTTTTTTAAAATCGGTCATAATAATCGGTTATAATGTGTGTGATATAACCAATTGTGAATTTATAACTGTGAATTGCATTGTTCTTCATTTGAGTTTGGGGCAAGGATAAAGTCAGTGAAAATAATAAAGTAAAGAATTTAAAAGACAAAGTGATTGAGTTAGGGCTTTCTTTTTTATACATATAGCCTGTGTGTGTGTGTGTGTGTGTGTGTGTGTGTGTGTGTGTGTGTGTGTGTGTGTGTGTGTGTGTGTGTGTGTGTGTGTGTGTGTGTGTGTGTGTGTGTGGTGTGTGTGTGTGTGTGTGTGTGTGTGTGTGTGTGTGTGTGTGTGTGTGTGTGTGTGTGTGTGTGTGTGTGTGTGTGTGTGTGTGTGTGTGTGTGTGTGTGTGTGTGTGTGTGTGTGTGTGTGTGTGTGTAGACAGTAGACAGTAGACAGTAGACAAATGCTTTATTTCAAGAAAGTTCACAATACTTTTAAACATTCCAAGAGCTCACAGAGCTCGTGCGGAAATACTATTAACATACGAAACAAAATTAATTACAGCATACTTTATTAGTTGTCAGCCAGTCTTGTAACAATTATTAGTTCATCATTATATCAACACTATTAACTTCAAGTAACAACATGCATTTTCTATATTTCACAGAACACACGCATCTGAACAGTAAATTCCGTGCCAAATTATTTAACTACCAATTTTCACAAAAATATCAACAATAAATAAATAAACTACTATTAAAAATCAAAAATAAATTTTTTAAAGCTACATCTAACAAAAACATCTGCAATAAATAAACAAATACAAACCAACAATAATATACAGAAAACAACTAACAGATCAACAACAATATACAATAAATTCTAACAGAAATATCAACAATAAACCATATATAATTAACAATTCAATAAATATATTTTTAATACGAACAAAGTTTAAAACGATTTACTAATTATGATATTTTGTCAATACACAAAATATATAAGCTATGCTTCTGAGATGCAGACTAATACCATTACTATATATTAATTTCGTTTTTGAGAATTGCGCTCTTAACTTTCATTTTAAAACGAGGTTTCCCCTCATTTAAAATGTCGGTACCAAAGTGTACAATAATCTTATTGAAATTTTCTTTTCCAACAAAACAAAACTGTCTTCTACAAAATTCTTTTCTGAAATTCGGCGTTGAAATAGTAATAAATTGCGAAGTTCGCGTAGGAGCATTAAATTGTTTCAAGCTATATTTGCCAAAAAACTTATATGTATGCAACAAACCAGTCAACAAATACAACTGATCAATTGTAAGATAATCATTCTTCGAAAATAAATAAGACATACTCTCTGATTTTTTAATAAAATGGATAGTTCTTATTGCAAACCTTTGTATCATTACAATTGATTTTAATACTGTAGGGTAAGTCCCCCCATAATGAATGATGCCATAACGAGCTGTACTTTCGAACCAAGATCTGTAAAGGGAATTTAAATGCTCCTTCCTTAAAAAGTTCCTTATATAATATAAAGCATAATTGATTTTTTTGAGTTTTTGATTCTAAGTACTCCACATGTTTATTCCACTTTAACTTACTATCAATAAAAACGCCTAAATACTTAACTGAGTCAACAAAACCAATATTTTCACATGTACATTCATATAAGCATTGATGATTGTGACAGACCAATTGAAATTCTAACGTGAGATTATCTACATCGCATGAAGAACCAGTGAACAAAATACATTTAGACTTTGAATTATCACACACTTTTGTGTGTGTGTGTGTGTGTGTGTGTGTGTGTGTGTGTGTGTGTGTGTGTGTGTGTGTGTGTGTGTGTGTGCAATAAATATATGGTTTAATTTAAAGCAACAAGTTTAAATTGGAAATGCAGGTGACTAACTTTAATTGGATGCAGTCCAGGATTTGATTATGAAATATTTCTGGCTGTTGCAAAACTCATCACAGTTCCACGAAATATTCCTGCTACATATTTAATGTTTCAAAGACGTCTTTCAACGTTGTCACTCTCTTTCGTAAAAATATTTTTCTCAATTCAACTCAGTATTGTTCTTCACATTTACATTCACTACCTGTGCTCAACAATATTATGCAAACACTATCTTACTTTACTTAACTAATTAAATATGTACGATAATTAAAAAAAAATTGTATACTATAACCTTAGCTATGACAATGACATAATATTGCTAGTAATTTTTTAGATAATTTTTATTTCTAAACTTGAGTAACAATAATAAAATCAATTATTTGACTTAAATCTATAGTAAGAAAGTTGAGCAGTACAATTATCGCAAGTTTTTGTGAAATTCTCTATTTTTTTTTCGAAAGTTATATATTAAATTCACTTCAAAATGAAAATTGAACTTATTAATAAACCATTTCAATAAATTAAGCTACGAATACAAAAACTTCGAAAGAAAACGGAATAAAGTTTCTTGTCATAGCAGTTTTATTAATTAAATTAAACATTAATTTATATCCTTATTTCTTTAATGCGCATAATAAACTGACCCAAAATAAAAAGCGTGACTTCACCATATATCATTGACTTATGTATTATTATCCAAATCTGTCATGTTGTGGCGCTTAATTCAGAAAAGCCGTATGACACAAACTCGACTTGTGTTTTAATGAGTCTCATTAAACTGCACTCTATTTACTAAATATATTTTATATTTATAAAATTATGTGTATTTCCGGATGGAATTATATTAGCAAATTTCTACTTCCAAACCTGTTCTAATCTAACTTAAACATATTTTATTCTTCTAAATTTGTTAGTAAATGTTTTATAAGCTAACGAATTTTCACCAATGTAATCCAATATAACTGTTCTTTAACGGTATAAAAAACCGTTGCACTATCAAATTATCAGTTTCAAAAAGTTTGGGGAAATGTATATCGAACAATTACTGAGATTTTTTTTGAAGTTCAGAAACAGTGGGAAAATAATTACTAATATCAATAAAAGAAAACTGAAGAACGTTAAATATGCAATGGGGGATCGTTTAGAAAAATAAATTGTAAAAAAGAACACAGTAACTTTTTTGGGTTTTTGTATCAGACACCTGTATACAATTACTATAATTTATATGAAACGTATCATATAACATATCGTAAGGATCAAATGATAGCAACAATGAATATTGTGATTCCTTGGATAGGATACGGCTGAGAAAACGTGTGTATGCAGCCATCGTACCTTGACGTTATTTTATGTGGGTTCGTTGCTCATCATACGTCAAATATCTTGAGCCGGGGCTCAGTTTGGACAATTTATTTTATGTATATTATTTTTTCCCACCTCGGCCACTCTTGTCAGTCGGTGGGGGAGTCACTCCGTCAGAGTATTGATTTTTCTGCCTGGTTGGACTGATTGGTCGAGGTCAGCTGGTTGACCTTGACTAGTTTACCGACCAGCTGTTCCCCGACACCGGCTCCGGCACCGGCTACTGTTCGGAGCGGTTCAGACGTTCGGAGAAGCTACTGTGTTTCTGTCCTGTTTCACTGCTCGTTCCCGTTCACCATGGCTGGCTAATTCACCGACTTTCGGCAGGTAATTGTCTTTTTCACTCTCTTTACTTATTTAGTTGGCGGTTTTTCTCTCCCACCCAGACATATTTTATCGTAGATTAGTTATAAGTAATTTATATATAACTATTTTGTAACTTGTGTTCCTCGTGTACGTGTTCGTGTCGCTAAGTGTTCGTTCCTGTCTTTCGTACGTTCTAAAATTTGTTAATTTATTTACTATGCAAGTTAAGTTTTTTATTTTTGCTCTAGTGCTTTCTAACTGATCCGTTCGGCGAACGGAAATTATTTCCGTGTACACCACTTTGTTTTATTTAGTGTAAGCGAGACGGTACAGACTTTGGCAAATTTTTGTTACATCGTGTTTTTGTGTTGCGTGCAAAATTGGGTGCAACATTCATGATTTCAATTTTATTATTTAATTATTGCCTTTATAGTAGCGTGAAACTGATTAGAATTTAATTATTGTTTATTTGGGAAATAATGTATTGTTATTATTTGTGAAATTATATAATTATTAATTAGGCCTACCTTACAATTAATATTTAATAGCAAAATGTAAATTATTATAATATTATAATAGAATGATTAAAATCCAGCGAATTATAGTTTACAAGTAATTGTTATCACGCTTAATCATTTAGTATGGCTGTTCTAGCCTATAAGTAAATGTTTATATATTTGAAAATTTGTTTTGTTTGTAATATTTAATATTGTCACCAAGTGTAATATTTAATATAATACTTGGTGTCTTGAGGTATTTTTGGGAAATAGTCCTTCTGATACTTAAAAGGTATTGTTAGTTACAGATGTTTATTTTTTTTATTATTAAATTTAAAAAAAAAAATTATATATACTTTGTGGCAAACATAATTAAGTTTTTATTATTTCTCAGGTTACAATAAAATTTTTCTAAATATCTACTGGTTATGTTGGGGAATTCATTAGGGTCCCCGTGAGTTGCCGTCAGCGGGACTGAATGCGGCGAGTCTGCCCACAGCACTGAAGCCAACTGAATGCCCGCACCCTGCCAGCGCTATTGGACCGGCATCCAACCGGAGTGTAGTGCTCCCATTCATTTTCTTCTGGAACAAGGTTGGATCAAAAATGTTTTTTTTTTACTTCTTATACTGAACTTGCGAGGACTGGGGTGCAGGGAGCGCTGCCAGATGTTAGATCTGGAGGAGGGCCAGTACCTAGCCAGTATTATTTAGTTTAGTTACATGAACTGAAGGGGAGGATTTCATCTTTAATTCGGATTCGTGGAGGCAACTAAGCCCCCGCCTCCTTCGAAAATTGGCTTTAAATATATATTTTTTTTTAATTTTCGGCTACAAACTTGAAACCAAATTACTTTTTAAAATTAGTGGGCTTAGAAATTCTACAACCTTTTCCCTCCTCTCAGTTCATAAAAAAATTAACCTGTTAAAATTTTATATATTTACTACTGCCGTACCTGAAATTGTTATTTATATATATAAAATTTCTATATTATATTATATTATCTATTTATTGTGTTATTGTTTCTATTTATTATGTTATTGTCATTACTGGGTTTCTATTTATTGTTGTTATTTAGTTTTTTAAGTTACGCGGTGCACCGTGGTGCGGCAGTCCATTGTACTTTTGTGTAAAGATGTTTGCCACCTAATAATTATATCTTGTTCTGGAAATTTTGTCTCGCTTTGTGTCTCTTCCCACTAGTGGCAGGTTGATTGTTTTTTTTTTTGCTTTGCTCCGAGTTTTGGGAGGGGCGCGCTTCCGAGACCTCCTGTTATTTTTCACTAACTCGGAACAAAATGGTAGCAGAGCGGTTACATGTTTTTTACCCTCTGCGGGCCCGGGGCTTTTGTTTTGCCACTGGTGGTGAGAGGCACGAGTTGAAGTTGTTAGTTGACTTCCTGCGCCTGTGCCGTCTCGCTGTGCTATTTTTTCGCCGATCGACAGGAAGTGTGTGAACTTGTTTATTTATTTTCTGATTATTGTTACTTGTGTGTTTTTGTTATATCTTGTCTTCGTTGTTTTTTTTTCTGGTTTTGTTTGTTCTGGTACGGCGTAGTGTTTTGTTGTGGTTTTTTGGTTTCGCTGCCGTGTTTCGTGGACGGCAGGAATTCTGGGGGACCCTGCTGAGAGTGTTGTTTCACTGCGTTATTTTACTTGTCGCCTTAGTTGTTTGCTTTGTTAGTCGTTGACTTCGAGTCAGTGTGTGTTACTTGTTAGTCTGTGTCATTTATTTTATTTATCATGCCTGTCTCTCTGGTGCCTGAATACTTGTTGAAGGAGGATCTCCATTTTGAGTTGTTGGCTCGTGGGCTTACTCCGGGTTCCGACTGCGAGTCCATGCGGAAAGCAACTGCGTGATAATATGGAACTGGACACGACCCTGGCCTAGAGATTTGACGTTCCAGAAGCAGAGGCCTATTTTGGAGGCTAAGTTGGAGACGTTTTGAGAATAGTCAGGGAGGACTGGTTGGAGTCGCCGCCTACTGGCCGAGAGAGGGCTAGGTATTTGTCCCGGCTTACCCATCTACATATGAGGCTGTCGCTACTTAGAGCCAAGCTTACCAGTTCTGGTGATAAGGAGTGGTTGGCAGGAACGCGTCACCTTGGTTGACGGCCTGCTGACTGTACTCGAGATGGGACGAGGGGCAAAGGCTCCTGAAAAAACTTTGTCTGCGATTGACTCTGCTGCGGCTGTTAAGGGTGAATGCCGGATCTCTGGGTCAGTTGTTGCTGATTTGATGTGGGCGTGGCGTCGGGGGTGTCTGGTGTGGACGGTGGCCCGGGGGCCTGTGACCCAAATGCCTGCTGGATCTGGAGGGACTGGGAGCTGTGATGACGGGATCCTTTGTTCAGTATTCACAAGCTCCCAAACCCACTTACCCCGTTGCTGCAGCGACTACCAACGGTGGATGGTCTGGATACGGAAGCTTTGCTGCGGTTTTCTATCTGAGATCCTGCGACTGCATGACTTGCCTGGTCTTCAGGGAGCGAGCTTCCTGCATGTCATCTCTCCGTTTTGTAGGCCACCTTTGGGTGACCTGTCTGGTTCGAGTTCTCCAGAGGGGTGGTACCCTGGATGATTTTCATTGGGAGGCATTGGATTTCTTTGTTCCTGGTCAGTTGAGGGAACGTCTCCGTGTGGAGAAATTCTTTAGGCCTCAGGGCAACGGAGAGAGTTTGGCAAAGTTTGTGGCCGAGGTGAGGGAACACTGATAGGGTGTTAAGGCTCAAACATCCCCGAAAGTACTGTGGTCCACCACCATCCTTGAGAGGGTCTCAATCCTGAAGAGAGGTCCCGTCTAGTTTTTTGCTGGTCGCCCTTCCACCTTTTCTGAACTGGACCGTCTGTGCATTGCTTCGCGCAGCGTGCAGTTTGCTGACCGGCAGAGGGCGGAGAGGAACAATCATCGTTCCATCCAGCCCTCCAGGGATGGGCCACACCACTCAGATGGGCTTCGTCTACCCATCTGCTATGCCTGTGGTGAACGAGGTCATACTCGTCGGGAGTGTCCTAGGAGATATCGCACTGATCCAAAAAAACTAGATCAAAGGGGGGGTTTTATCTGAAGTTCCCCCGAGGTCTAAGAAAAAATTTCAAAAAAATAGTACCTGTGCGAAAAATGTGATTAATAGTTTTGGACACTACGAGCCTAGCAGAGAAGGAAAACCTACGGCTTAGGACAGCATCTTCGGTGTGCCCTTATATCAATATCTTAATGGAGACTCAGTGCATAAGGCCCTAGTTTGATTCCGGGTCAGCCTGTAGCCTCATCTCTTCCCGTTTTTTTTGAAGCCATTTCAAGGTTAGGTTTGGTGAAGCACACCGAGGAGTCTTCTTTAACTTTGCTGGACTGCTTCTAATTCCCCTCTTTCCAATTTCGAGGAAGGCTTCAATCAAGTTTAATGTTGAATGTTTTTCATGGGTGTGGAGCTTCCTTGTGGCCCAGGACCTGAGTATGGATTGTATTTTGGGGGGGCGGATTTTATTCAAAAGACTGGTTTGGTGCTGGATCTTCAGGCGGGCCAGTCTTATTTCAAATTCAATCGGCGAGTGTCAGTCCCCTTTTCCGATAATTTCAATTCGACACCGAACAGGTTTGTGAGGTGGAGTGTGAGGAAGTGTTCTGCCTGGGGACCCGTTCGTCACTGGGGATCGGTAACAGTGGATGAGGAGCAAGCTGGGGTTCTCCGTGAGCTTTGCTCAAGATTTCCGGAGGTCCTCACACCCAAGCTCGGTTCTACCCATCTTATTGAATATGAAATTCGTCTGACTGACACTCAGCCAGTACGCTCCCACCCATACAAAGTTGGCTCCTCCAAAGATGGAGGTTTATGCGTGGTATCATCAAGGATCTCTTGGATCAAGGAGTTATTGAGCCTTCAAACTCATCGTATGCCAGTCCAGCGTTCTTGGTTCCAAAGCCGAATGGAAAAAATCGTATGGTGGTCGACCTAAGAAAACTTAATGCCAAGATTGAAATAGCTCAGTGCCTCTCCCCGATCTCCATTCTGCTTTTGATTTGGTTCGGTAAGGCCAATTTTTTTACTATATTTGATTTGAACCAAGCCTATCATCAGATTCCGTTGAAGAAGGAATCACGTCCTCTCACGGCCTTCTGTGTTCCGTGGAATTTGTATCAGTACCGATCTGTGCCGATGGGGCTAGCTGTGGGGGCCCAAACGTTAACTAGGTTGCTTGACTCCATCTTCCACGATGTGAAGTTCAGGTATGTCTTTAATTATCTTGATGACCTTCTGGTCTACAGTGAGTCTTTCACGGAACACGTTAAACATCTTGAGGAGGTCTTGGTTAGGTTGGGTAGGGCTGGCCTTACAGTCAATCCGGAGAAGGTGTCTTACGCCAAGTCTGAAATATCGTTTCTTGGTCACCTCGTGTCGTCTAGGGGTGTATCTATAGACCCTGCCAGGGACCCAAGGCATTAGGGAATTTTCCTCCTCCGAAGGATGCCAAGGGTGTTGCCAGATTCATCGGCATGGTTAATTTCTACCGTAGGTTTATTCCTGACTTTGCCGAGGTGGCCGCCCCTCTGAACGCTTTAAGAAGGAAAGAGGCAAAGTTCGTTTGGGGTGAAGATCAAGAACGTGCTTTTCAACTGCTTAGGGAGGCCATTATCCAACCTCCTGTGCTGCGAATACCGGACTTTAGTAGGCCCTTCATCTTGCAGACTGACTCCTCATCCTGTGCTGTAGGAGCTGTGCTTTCTCAAGAATTCGACGGCGCTCGGCAACCTATAGCTTTTGCATGTAGGACTTTGACCTTTCAGGAAAAGAAATCTTCTATTTTATGAGCTGGAGTGTCCTGGCGGTCGTTTTCGGCATGGATAAGTTTCGGAGGTTCCTAGAGCATATCCGAATTTCTGCTGGAAACTGACAATCAGGCTCTTTCCTGGCTATTGGCCCATCCTCGACAACTCGGGAAGATTGGTCGCTGGGTTGTCAAAATTGCGGCCTTTAAATTCAGGGTGCAGCACATTCGCGGCACCCAAAACGTCGTCGCCGATGCTCTTTCTAGAATGTATCATCTACCCAGCGATCCTGTTGATTCTCAAGCACCGTTGTGTGGGACTGTGATGTTGGATTTCCCTGCTGCCTTTGAGAGTTTTGGCTCTCACCAACTTCAAGACCCCGAGTTTGTCAAACATCATTGGTGAGCTCCAGGGAGGGAGAAGCCCCACTCTCCTTACTTCTTGTCCAAGGGTTGTCCTCTGCTGTCGTGGCCCGACGCGGAGGTGGTCCCAAGATTGTTTCTGCCGAGTGCCCTCATACCGATGGTCTTTTCCTATTTTCATGTTTTCTCCCGTGGGCAGTCATTTAGGGATTCACAAGACCATCGCTAAAATCAGAGATAAGTTTATCTGGAAGAGTATGGACAGAGACATTGCTGGTAGAGTACGAGCTTGTCATCTTTGCTCGGTCAGTAAAACCAGCACAAAATACCAAATTAGGACTTCTTTCCTCCGAGGTGGCGGAGCGGCCTCTTGAAAAGGTGTTCATTGACTATGTGGACCCTTTCCCCGTAGCAAGTCAGGAACACCTCCCCTGCTTGTCGCTGTGGATGCTTTCTCTAAGTTTTTGCTGGTTGATTCCTCTTAGGAGTGCCACGGCGTCGCTCCACCGTCAAGGCACTCAAGTCCCGCCTTCTACAGAATTTTGGAGTGCCCGCCACCTTCGTCTCAGACAACGGCACACAATTCGTGTCGAGGGAGTTTCATCGCTTCTGTTTTGGGCATGGAATCAAACATGTTACGACCATCTCCTTACTACCCCCAGCCTTTCTCATGCTGAGCGGTTCAACCGCAATCTCAGAGCCGCCCTCATCGCTTATCACGCTGAGAAACAAACTACCTGGGACGAAAAACCTGAGCTGGCTTCAGTTAGCCTTCAATTCTGCTCTTCACGAGAGTCATGATTCCACGCCTTTTCCAGGTCATGTTTAGTCGTCCTCCTTCTGATCCCTTGTCTAATCTCTGGAGTCCTGGATAGTCTTCTACCAGTGCCTGGTACTCCCAATGTGAGTGACACTTGGGAGGCAGTCAGGGTTAAGCTCCTACAGTCCTAGGGAAAGGTGAGGAAAAAATTCAATAAGGGACGTATTGCTAACCCCTTCCAGGTGGGGGATCTTGTCTTTTGTAAGGCCCATCCGGTCAGTTCGGCCGTTGATAAACGGGCAGCCAAACTTTGCTATCGTGGACAGGTCCTCACCGGATTCTTCGTTTTCTCTCCCCAGTTACTGCTGAGTTGGTTGATTCCCGTAATCGGGGAGTTGTGGCTGGAAGGCCCACGTTTCTCATCTGAAGGCCTTCCGTGTGACACCTCTGGTCATGCTCTTGGATACTGTGCGGCTGCGGGGGTGTCCGGGGACTGATCACCCCTGGTTTTTCTCTGTAGTGTCGTTTTACTCTCTTTCTTTTTCCTTCTTTCTCCAAGAAGGCGCCTCTCAAAATTTCAGGAGGACCGTGTTTTTGTCCTGCCTCCTGCTCAGGACTTCGTTTCCTGTTTAGGGTTCTCGACTTCCCGTATCCTGTGCCAGAGCTTGTTGAAATTCTTCTTTCAGTGTAGAGCTTTTGTTTTGCACCTTTTTTAGTGGGAGGTTGAGCCGGGCTACAGACTTTGGACAATTTATTTTTGTATATTATTCCCACCTCGGCCACTCCTTGTCAGTGCGGTGGGGAGTCACTCCGTCAGAGTATTGATTTTTCTGCCTGGTTGGACTGAATGGTCGAGGTCAGCTGGTTGACCTTGACTAGTTATTACCGACCAGCTGTTCCCCGACACCGGCTCCGGCAACCGGCTACTGTATTGAGCGGTCAGACGTTTTCGAGAAGCTACTGTGTTTCTGTCTGTTCACTGCTCGTCCCGTTCACCATTGGCTAATTCACCGACTTTCGGCAGGTAATTGTCTTTTTTCACTCTCTTTACAAATTATTTAGTTGGCGGTTTTTCTCTCCCACCCAGACATATTTTATCGTAGATTAGTTATAATAATTTATATATACTATTTTGTAAACTTGTGTTCCTCGTGTACGTGTTCGTGTCGCTAAGTGTTTCGTTCCTGTCTTTCGTACGTTCTATAAATTTGTTAATGTTTTATTTACTATGCAAGTTAAGTTTTTATTTTTGCTCTAGTGCTTTCTAACTGATCCGTTCGGCGAACGGAAATTATTTCCGTGTACACACTTTGTTTTATTTAGTGTAAGCGAGACGGTACAGACTTTGCAAATTTTTGTACCATCGTGTTTTGTGTTGCGTGCAAAATTGGGTGGCAACATTCATGATTTCAATTTTATTATTTTAATTATTGCCTTTATAGTAGCGTGAACTGATTAGAATTTAATTATTGTTATTTGGGAAAATAATGTATTGTTATTATTTGTAAATTATATAATTATTATTAGGCCTACCTTACAATTAATATTTAATAGCAAAATGTAAATTATTATAATATTATAATAGAATGATTAAAATCCAGCGAATTATAGTTACAAGTAATTGTTATCACGCTTAATCATTTAGTATGGCTGTTCTAGCCTATAAGTAAATGTTTATATATTTGGAAAATTGTTTTTTTGTAATATTTAATATGTCACCAAGTGTAATATTTAATATAATACTTGGTGTCTTGAGGTATTTTTGGGAAAATAGTCTTCTGATACTTAAAAGGTACTGTTAGTTACAGAATTGTTATTTTTTTTTATTGTTAAATTTAAAAAAAAAAATTTATATATACTTTGTGGCAAACATAATTAAGTTTTTATTATTTCTCAGGTTACAATAAAAATTTTTCTAAATATCTACTGTTATGTTGGGATTCATTAGGGTCCCCGTGAGTGCCGTCAGCGGGACTGATGCGGCGAGTCCTGCCACAGCACTGAACAACTGAATGCCCGCGCCCTGCCAGCGCTATTGGACCGGCATCCAAAATGTAGTGCTCCCATTCATTTCTTCTGAACAAGGTTGGATCAAAAATTGTTTTTTTTTTTACTTCTTATACTGAACTTGCGAGGACTGGGGTGCAGGGGAGCGCTGCAGATGTTAGATCTGGAGGAGGGCCAGTACCTAGCCAGTATTATTTAGTTTAGTTACATGAACTGAAGGGGAGGTTTCATCTTTTAATTCGGATTCGTGGAGGCAACTAAGCCCCCGCCTCCTTCGAAAATTGGCTTTTATATATTTTTTTTATTCGGCTACCTTGAAACCAAATTACTTTTTAAAATTAGTGGGCTAGTCTACACCTTTTCCCTCCCCTCAGTTCATAAAAAAATTTACCTGTTAAAATTTATATATTTACTACTGCCGTACCTGAAATTGTTATTTATATATAAAATTTCTATATTATATTTATTATCAATTTATTGTGTTATTGTTTCTATTTAATGTTATTGTCATTACTAGGGTTTCTATTTATTGTTGTTATTTAGTTTTTAAGTTACGCGGTGCACCGTGGTGCGCAGTCCATTGTACTTTTGTGTAAAGATGTTTGCCACCTAATAATTATATCTGTTCTGGAAATTTTGTCCTCGCTTGTGTCTCTTCCCACTAGTGGCAGGTGATTGTTTTTTTTTTGCTTTGCTCCGAGTTTGGGAGGGGCGCGCTTCCGAGACCTCCTGTTATTTTTCACTAACTCGGAACAATCTTCCATACTCACTAAAACAATATATTCTAATTTGAGGCAATCTGCAGTATACTTTCTTAGTGTTACTACGAACAAAGTGTTTGTTATTTGATTTTTAAAAGAAAATAAGGAATAACTAATAAGTTGTTCATTTCTTAACAAAATTAATATTACTAATAACATTTACTAATTTTACTTATTTAATTACTGTAACAGCCTTAATAATCTAAAAATTAAATATCTCACATACTCGTAGTTAGTCCAGTAGGTTTTCTCCACAGTTTATTAACGAAAAGCGATTAAGAGTGGAAGCCCACTTCACCTTTCCTGAAGTGTTTGGCAGTCAAACAAATGAGATCTTGAGCGTTAAATAGAACTCTTCTCCGGTAAAAGCTTTCTACTGCACCCCATTTAACGCTTGTTCAGAACGCGTCAAGTTGTATTGACTATATTTGAATTTATCACTATATAAATTAAAGCATAATTAAAACTCTGGGTTTCTTTTAATAACCCTTTAAGTAGTCTATTAATTATTTATAATTGCATATTTTTTATTCAATATGATTGTAATATTACAAAAACCAATACGATATAACAACATAAAACTAAATTGTATGTACACTTTTAATTTATTGCGAATCTGCATTTATGAGGGAAGTAGTAATTGGTGGTTTTAAAACATTTTTATTGTAATTTTTTTAATATATCTTCAAAATGAAGTAATTCGGGAATTGCTAATTAAGGTTTTAAAAGTAAATTTATATTCCAATAGGCAACAACTATCAATAACAGAGAACTTCCATAATCCAGGAGTACCTATATAGGATCTTCCAGACCCTAAGGTGATCCAAGTACCCATAGAGTTAAGAAGAGTAATATTTCTAGAGTTAGGGTTACTGAGATAAGTTCCAAACCTGTAGCCAGAAACAGGATGATGACTTGAAATCCAGGGGTTTATAAATAGCAGGTAACGTAACCTAAAACATAAATCTACCATAATATTGTTGTCTGTAAAGGACTGATTACAATTGAAACTCTATAATACAGACCTTACTACATCGAGAAACTACTTTACTAAAATTCCAAAAAATAAATTTATCTTGATACATCTGTTCTTAAGAAGAACATGGTATTTACAATCCTTACATAATTACATGATCAATACAAAACTTTTACACTTTTTCTTGAAGTTCAAGTTCGAAACTAGTTTTCTGATGTGTCGTTCTAATAGTCGTGTAACATTTTTCTTAAAACTAATGAAATGTGTACCTAAAGTCTGTTTACTCCAATTATCATGTTTCCTGACCCGATACCAACCCTAATATTTAGTACTATATTACACTCTACTAACTAAACAATAGTGTATATTAGCCCTGGCGTACCCAGAACTCCATACTTGTAGTAAAAATATGTACAATTCAATAAAACCTGTATTTTGTTTGGATACAACATAAACATTTCTACGTACTGCACTTTGCTTGTGTAGAATAGTCATAGAGGGTTGATTTACCGTGTGGTACATGGTTTTAATAAAATTTCATAATTTTACGTTAAAATGTTATGTATATATTGTATTTTTTACGAATTAATCATTCATAAATCACTTACTATCTTACTTAAATCTATTATATTACTAATATCACTAATGAAAAAAAAAACTAAGTAATACCTATACAACATCCACTGCTAAATGTGTAACCCAAACTTGGCAGGCTAGTAAAAGAATTTCAATGTGGAAATATAAAGTCAAATGCGTAACTTAATATTTTACAATATTTAATTACATCATATGAAATTAATATTTTCTACAGAAAAAATTGTTTGAAATGTTAGTAGAAGTTTAGGTACCAAATATTAAATTGAGACTAAATTTTATATAAATTGATATAAACAACCAATTTGTATAAATGTATTAAAATGATAAAGTAATTGCACAGTATAATATGACACTAATTTTTCGTATTTTACGTTACATTTCATTGTATAGCATTCTTTATTACATTTTCATGCTATTGTTGCAGTTATTGGACGGGTATTGCAATATTCAACTAAAGAACTTACATTATAATTTTATTTAAGTACGAAATATGACTAATTAATTTCACACCAAAAGCAAAGGCAGTGTTAGTCGAGGTTAATGTCTCTGCATATTCAATAAATCAGCGAGCCAGACAAGACCTCTGATTAAAGGGGCGGGCGGTCCTTTGAGTCTCCCAATACAGAAGAGAAACTGAATAAATTGAATTTGCGCAGATAGGGTCAAGTATTGGTCAGTAATGCAGGAAAATGGAATTCGATTGAACGTTACTTAAATTTGGAAATATTCCTTGAATCCTGTTTGTTAAATGAATTGTAAAATAAATACATTTTAATCACGATTGTATCCTTCCAGTGGTATTTATTACTGATTGGACTAGTTTCCACGATTGTATACTTCCAGTGGTATTTATTACTGATTGGACTGGTTTCCACGAGTGTATACTTCCAGTGGTATTTATTACTGATTGGACTAGTTTCCACGATTGTATACTTCCAGTGGTATTTATTACTGATTGGACTAGTTTCCACGAGTGTATACTTCCAGTGGTATTTATTACTGATTGGACTAGTTTCCACGATTGTATACTTCCAGTGGTATTTATTACTGATTGGACTAGTTTCCACGATTGTATACTTCCAGTGGTATTTATTACTGATTGGACTAGTTTCCACGATTGTATACTTCCAGTGGTATTTATTACTGATTGGACTAGTTTCCACGATTGTATACTTCCAGTGGTATTTATTACTGATTGGACTAGTTTCCACGAGTGTATACTTCCAGTGGTATTTATTACTGATTGGACTGGTTTGTATTCACAAAGGTAATTCATATTAAATAAGTTTCTGTGTTGAAAGAGACATTCTGTATTTTTTGTACCATTTTACTCGTGTTGACTTGTACATACTCAGACTGTTTCGGTTGTCAACCAAATAAGTGGAACGTACAGATTACTGACAAATAATTTCGTTTTACTAATGAAGGCTTTGCCATTGCTAGTATCTCTTATCCTACATTGTCAGTAAAAGGCTTTATAAATGTAATTTAACTCTCATTATTCTTACTCTTCATATAAGTAAGTACATTGTTCCTGTTACAAGTTGACCTAGTTTATTACAAATAATAATAAATTCTAAGTACAATTTACTATTAAATGATTATATGTGAAAGCAAGTATTAGTTAAATGGTTCATTAAGTTTTATAAATATTTGGATCAAAGTTTTTGAAAATTGAAAATGTTGTGACAGATCTTGATATGAAGTCCTTCATGTCAAGTCCCTAATATTAAGGATTATATTAAGTTAATTATAAATAAAAAATACAATTTTCCTACAGGAATAAGTTGGCAGTATAACCTGAAGAAATTAGTCTGCAATAGCAAAAGGTTTATTTCAGAATAAGTACTTGTATATTTAAATCATTAGCTGAACGTTAACGAAGGGAGTTTTGGTAAATGTCACTTTTTCGTGCAAACTCAGCGAAGACTGTTAGGTGGAGTGGTGTGTACTCTTTCCTTTGTTAAGTAATTGTGTATTAACTTGTGTTTTTGAAAAATAATATGTGGACGAATGATTTTTTCTCCAAAATAAAAACCGATATAATAAATGTTCCAAATACTCTTGTATAATTTAAATATAAGCTACAATAAATATGGCTCTTTATTAGGCTCTTCATTTTATATCAATATCTTATAGTTGATCACACGATATTATAGTTATTGCTTGGAAAAGCATATAAATTAAATTATGTAATTATATTGTAGCTATACGAGTATTTAATATTGTTTGTGTTCAATGATGAAATACTGGCACGTGGTTTTGCTGTCGAGGGTAATAACAAAGTTACACCGCTCAATTTACGGTGCACCAAATGAAATTTCCAAGAATACACCTGATATTGCTTCCTACTGTGTGCATTAGCGCTTAAATGATTGAGTTACTTCATGCAGAACTTACAGGTCATCGATTCAGTTCACTACCAACTCTTATGATAAACCATGTTGAGATAGGTATAAATTGTGACCGATTATGTTGAGAATGATGCACAGCCCACCATTGCTGTGACATAGTGACAGGCCGGTTCATATGTGGTCAACTATAGTCCATTCACCGAGTGTTGAGAATGATGCACAGCCCACCATTGCTGTGACGTAGTGACAGGCCGTTTCACATGTGGTCAACTATAGTCCATTCACCGAGTGTTGAGAATGATGCACAGCCCACCATTGCTGTGACGTAGTGCCAGGCCGGTTCACATGTGATCAACTATAGTCCATTCACCGAGTGTTAAGAATGATGCACAGCCCACCATTGCTGTGACGTAGTGACAGGCCGGTGATCATGTGATCAACTATAGTCCATTCACCGAGTGTTGAGAATGATGCACAGCCCACCATTGCTGTGACGTAGTACCAGGCCGGTTCACATGTGATCAACTATAGTCCATTCACCGAGTGTTGAGAATGATGCACAGCCCACCATTGCTGTGACGTAGTGACAGGCCGGTGATCATGTGATCAACTATAGTCCATTCACCGAGTGTTGAGAATGATGTACAGCCCACCATTGCTGTGACGTAGTAACAGGCCAGTTCACAGGTGGTCAGAAGCAGCACCAAACGGCCTGAGACTATAATATTCATTGATACTTATCAACAATTAAACCGTGGATAGTTTGTAATAAGGTCAAGAAGTAAGCTCAACACGTTGACATTATGGAAATTTGAACAGTTCATGCTTCTCTACTAAATTGGTCACAACTCCAGGGGGTTATACATTAACTTGAAAACCCACTATGTAAGTTAGTAGTGCGGCTGAAGAACGTCTGGTAATGTGTATTACATAACAATTTTAAATTAGAGATGTTTGTAGCAAAACTACATGCATACAAGAGAGTCACTGGTTTATTCAAGTTCCAGGGTTTAATCAGTAAGACCAAAAGACTTATTCTTATTGGTTTATTTATTTTGTTGTTGGCGTTATGTATTATATTTAAAAATTTTAAAAAAGTTTAAATTTTTAAAAATTTAAAGGGCATATGTTGTATGGTCCTGCACTGCAGAAATATTAACAAATAATGCATGTTTAGTTGTGTATTTACTTATATTGCATGTTTATAGACCTTTACATTAATTAAAATTGGATAAATATATTTTAGATGAGTAATTAATTACATGGTATAATTTGATATGTACAGCAAGTGGTGTGAAAATGGACTGAAATAGACTGCATTCATCAACTCCACTCCCGCACGCGCTGACTGAAGTGCACTGGGAGTAAAATTATAATTTTTGTAATATTGTTAAATGTTGTAGAATAAAGGAATTTTGAACTTGAACTTGAACTTTAACTTAAAAAAGTTGGAATTTGAAAAAATTTTTATTTGTGAACTTAGATATGAAACAATTCAAACAGACAAGATTAGCTCTATTATGGTGCATATCTAACCTTGCTTTTCGGCTGAGCTTCATTGAAACTTTTCACTCAGTAGGCTGACACAACTTCTATTCTGTATAATGTATAATGTATAAGATCATCTTATTTTAACATTAAGATCCATTATTGTTCTTAATCCATAGTTTATTGACAGTCTATCGTCGGCAGCAACCCTATCCTTACCGCCATGGGATTGTTAGTAATATAATGGCTAAGTCGGTTAGTAATTCTATCTCGGCGGCATCATGGTGGTATTCCATATATATTAACATTGCCTGCAATAACATTGTTCCAATCTCATATTGAGATTGACAATACTTTTACACCAACAATTCCAAATTTTAGACACCAATGTGAGCAATCCTAAATTTCCGGCATTGTTTGTCATTAAGAACAGAGTCTATTTTGAAAAGTACAACAATAAGTTTTTAGTATTAGAATAAGTGTACCTCTATTCAATACATACGCGATTTAATATTAAAAAGTTACAATAAGTTTTCTTCTTCCAATAAGTAAGTCCCTGGCGTCATATAAGGTATATTGCAACGTAGACACACTTGCTTTCTGTGTTTCCCACAGCCTGTGTGTTATATTTATTGTGTCTGATTGAGTTCATTGATACGGCTGTGTGAGTTACTATATGCGAGACAATAGACATCGTATTGTATAAAACCATTCGTACCACTCCATAGCTAATCCCATTGTATACTTTGTTTAAAATTTGTTTTTTACAATAAAAGGATCGAGAAGGAAACAGGATTTTCCGGAAATTAGCCATCATTCCTGATACAAAACAAAATTGTTTTGTATCACTAAACGATGGCAAATTTCCGTAAAAATCCTGTTTCCTTGCCATTGCATAACTGTAAAATATTTGCCGTGTCAGCTGTACTATATGATCGATTTGTTCATCCAATATTCTAAGTAGTGAAAAGATTTTCTTATTGAATTATCATTCAAAGTTCGTTTTATTTGCATTGAATAATTTGGAAAGTTAAATTTTATCTGACTAAATATCAGTAGAATGGAACTTAAATGCTGTAACTTTAAGTATAGAATTACCAGAGAGGTAGTCTCAGGTAAAGGTTCAGATAAAGCGGTTCCTTCCTCGGAATGGTGTCGTTAGCAGGCAGTTTTATCGCAACCAGTCTCGATTTTGCGTGTTCCTTCTAAAAAGGTCAAATGAAATTACGTGGAAATGGGTTATAAAACTATTAATTAACTCTGTGAGGAGCACTGGGCAAAGGTACAATCCTAACCATTAGTATTTCTTTCATATAACATCTACCAGGTGTCAGTAATCAGATAAACTGCCCAAAACCTCAACCAGATCTAAAACTTAAAAATTAACAATTCTTTGTTTATAAATTACATAAAAAAGACTGACAAAACAAATAATAAACACAAGGGATTAAATTGGATTAGAATTGTTAAAGCTAATGCGACAGTCATAAACGAAGGGGTGTTTAAAAATATAATTCTGTTGTACCTATATCTTTATGACTGTTTTAAACTGTAAATAACTTTTAACATAACTTAGTTTTAACTTCCACTATCCATTTTTATGTCACATATCTCATCAATTTATGTGTAATTTTATAGAGATCATTTGCAATACCCTTTTAAAATTATTTATTGACAACACGTTTCTTCAGCATAATCCTAATGTAATTCTCATCATGAAATTATTTTCTTTTGATGAATACTATCTAAATGTTAGTAGCCACTTTAACCAAGGACGTATCCAGCAAGGGGGTCGAAGGGGTCCTGACCCAATAACAATAAAAGGAAACATTTGGCTGTGAACTACACTTACCTTGTATTATATAATTTAAATATGAAAACAAGCACATTTTCAATGTGGTTTTGGCATGGATTATAAAGTTAACATGGAGACATAAACTGTAAAAGTGTAAGTTTTAAGTTTTAGAAATTTGACTAAACAATATTATAATATAATATATATATATATAATATTGTTAATAATTATTTTTATAACGTAAAATACATGTTACATACAATAGTTATAGAGTAAACCGCTCAACAAAAAAAACCTTGGGTTGATTTGTGTTCACGCAGGAGTGGGGTAAACTATCCCTCCGCCGCCCCTCCAAGCATCCCCTCACTGCTCTGCCCCCATAAGTTAAAATGCCCTTAACTCCAAAATTTTTTAAAATTGACTTTTGTTTGTTGTTTTCGATTTACTGGGAATAAAAATACGTTCTTTTTCTGACATAAAAAGGCCCTAAAATTTCAAAAACGCCATGGTTTACTTATTACTACCAATTTAATATTGGCCCCATAAACTCCGAAATGTCCGCGGGTTTTTGATCATAAGATGGCCCTATGTAAACTATTAAAAGGTTTAAAACACCCTAAGTGCATAGGCAGTATGCAATTAGGGTCTTTAGACTGATGGTTCAGTAGTCCACCCAAGAGCCATCAGCAGGGTAACTTGGGGCCTTCTCTCATATGACCTAAGTAGGAGAATTTCCTGGAATTAGGGCCTTCTTTCATTCAAAACATAACCAGCATGACCAGGCTAGAGTTTATTGTTGTTGCAGCTGTTCTACTTAGTAACAACAACCTATCATGGTATATGTTTCTTGAACGTGTGTTTTGGTTATAATTAACGAGTAGTTATTCGGTTACCGTGTTTTTAAATTATATTGTGCCAGAATAGCCTGATTTTTTTTTCTACTGCAATTCAGGTAATTTATTTTTTACGTTGTAATTGTTGATTTGCAAAAATGGAACATGAAACACAGTGGAAAGGTCTACTGATTTCCCAGGGTACTTTGTTTCAATGTGTTTGAAAAAGCCGAATTTAGGAAAGGTAGACATAAAAGGAACTTGGATGAAAATGTTGGGACTTGTATGAATGAAAAGGGACTGTTCTTCTAAACAAAATGCTTAATGTGTCGAGAAAATGTACCAATATCAAAGATGTTTGTGAAAGTAACTGCTGTCGAGGTAAACACTACGCTTTTGTACTTTACGAAAATATGAAGAATTTTCATCAAAAGGAGTTGAACTTCTTTTCAATCCAAGGATGTCAAGAAGTTTCCTATGCCAGAAAAACAATAAATAAACGTTCGGGGTATTTCAATAAAACCAAAATGAAAAAACAATTATTGAAAAACTGTTGATCCCTTTATGCCATCCAACCGTCTCGGGGGTTTTTTGGACAAGGTCTTCACAGAGTCAGGAGAACGAGACCTGATTGACTGTGATGAGTAAAAACTAATTTCCAAAAGTGTAAATGCCAAAAGTAAAATAGTGAATGAATTCTATAAATGGCAGAAGTGTTTTTTTGTATTTCAGTTACCTACTGTTTATTTATTAATTACTGTTTAAAGTTAAGGTAAGTGGGGATTTATTTATCACCAGCCATCTCTTAACTGTGTATAATAGGTCTACAAGTTAAACTATTCTAATGACTTTTGTGCCAGAACAAAATTTGTTTGTCCATAGATTACTTCTAATTCTTTTTATTTAAGTCATTTCTAAAACACACAATGTATATTTAGTTTTTTCTAGGTAGTAGGCAGCCTACAATTTAAACACTTTTTCTCATTTTAATTAACTTATTTTTACAGTTTGTAAAATTGTTGAAATATTTGTATGGGTGTACTTGGTTAAACTTTACTGTTTTAAATTTATTAATGTCAACCAAATATAACGAGATAGGTTTCCTTATTTCTAGTTAATAAGCTTACAAATTAAAAATTGATCCTTGATTAAAGGAATAAATAAAAAAAAAAAAAAAACAAAAAAAAAAAAAATATAATATTGTTTTTTTAAACAAGCTTTTAAATTTAAAAATAAACTTTTACTTGATAAATATTTTTGTTTGTTACTTGTTCAAAACTGTTTTATTTGAGTAAAATCCTAATTAAAATATCATTACATGTTGGTTTGTTTTTCCTTAAACTGCAGTTTTAACACTAAGGAACATTTAAAAATATGATTATTGCCAAATTAAGGGTTGTCCGCAAACATAAACAATTCTCATTTTAGACAATGAAAAGCCCTATACTCCCATAGAAGGAGTTAGGGCTTTTCATCGGTGCGCTTCAGGCCCAAACAAACTGTGACATAAAAAGCCCCTAACTCCACTTTTTCTATTAAAAAAAATTAATCAATGAAATTTCACATCAACATAAATATTTTGTAGGTCTATCCAATAACATTTTAGCATAAACCTTTTTTTAAAGTGCTAAAATGTTAATTTTGCAGGTCAAAAAATTAGTAATCATCATTTTCCTGAACAGTTTTTGTTTCTTGGAGTTAGGGTTTTATAATTCCTTATGGGGGCAGTGCTCGGCGCTCACTCTAATCTTCAATCTAATAAAAATCAGCTTGACTAAGTCCGGCTCAGTCCGGTATCGTTCCACTTGCTGCGGACCCGTTCAGTTGAAACCGGTCAGATACAGTGTGTGGTGATTTGTGGGAGGGGTGGGCGGGGGGGGGGTAGCAATTATGCGCTGCGTTCCCGGTGAAAAACCTTTCCCTTTGCTCATGGTTAAAACCCTCCTTTCAGGAATCGTATTGGCCGCAAATAACTCATCCGCACTCGCCACAATCAGTCTGTTTTGTGACAGTGCGGAGTGTATATTGTGCTTTCGCTTTTACCGATAATGTCCTGTTGAGTTAAAAGTCAAAAGTCAAAATCCTATTCCATAGTCAGGCTCGCGAAATTGTGAGTAAATGTTTTATACATTTATGAAGGAAGAGGCAGACCAATCAACACTGGTTAAAATTCCGTTTGTCAAAGGCTCGCTCAAAGAAACTGCTGCAGCAAACTGGAGTGTCAGAGGGAGTTGTGACTTAAAATAAACAGTTAAACTTAACAAGTTGAAGGTTAGGAAAATGTGTGAGGCAAAGTTTTACTACTCCAAAACAAAAACCGTCAACGACGTAGGAATAGTTGAACAATTTTCCCATGTTAGAAGAACATCGAATACCGACTGCAAAAACTTTTGCGGGAAGGCGCTAAGGGACAAAAATATATTTCCAGGGTTGTTGAGAAAAGTTTTAGGTTGGTATTAAGGACCTGGGAATTTACTTGGAGAAGGACGGCAAACAATAGGGAATATTATTAATTGAAAAAGCCAGAAATCCGAGGAGAAGTAGGATAACATACTTGAGAGCAGAGTTGAAAAAAATTACAGTGGGCAAGGACGCCCCATAATTTATTTAGACGAATTCTTATATACCATCGTCTCACGTATCTAACCAAACTTGGTCTAAATGGCTCCAAATGAAGGATTTCCTAAGGACGAGAGACTAAGTAAATTATCCATGCGGGAATGGAGAGAAAGGGTTTCTTGCCCAATGATTTTACACATGTTGGAAAGCAAGCAACCATAGTGGTAGAATACCCAGATGACAATGTGAATGGGGACATTTTTATGGAGTGTGATATAGGAAAAAATTGTTACCGAATTTAGAACCATAATTCATTACTTGTAGTCGATAACACGCCGTACCATTACCATACAAAGTTGATAAAGCTCCTACCTTCAAAAAGTAAGGAAGCAAGATATGGAAGGTGTGGCTTTCAAAAAACGGAATACCATTCTGCAACGATTATCCTTTTATCCTGAACTCTACAAACCTTGGGCAGCTATATAAAAACCCAAGGCATGTACGGTTACGCCTTGGACGAAAACTGTTCAATTCAGGGTCAAGGACATCTTACGGAACCTTCCGCCTCCTACCACCCAGACCTCAATCCCATTGAGTTTAAAATTTGAGGCCGAAAGTCAACATCATGTGGTTTATGTGAGAAATACAATATTTCACTATGTAGCAAGCTAAAGGCTCTATGCGAAGACAAGATATAAGTATGGGCGGCAGGAAGATGTGGGTCCAGTAAAAGTGCAAGCACGTATAGAGAAAATTCGAAGAAGGGACCTATGCAGCCGCAGAGGCAGATCCCAAGATTGACAATATTATAGAATCCCTTATTGATATCAGTTGGTTCGGATTACAAGACAGCAGTGAACAAGTGACCCAGAAGAGGAAGGACAACTTGAAGTGAAATTGAAGAACTCCAATGAAAAAACAATCAATTGTTAAGTAACTATTTGTTATTTAGAAAATTTAATTCTAGCATTTTAAATTTAATTATAAATATTAAATTGAGAGTGGATTGTAAATTAAAATAATAAGGAGAAATACCAAATAATAAGATAGATAATAGGGAACTTATCCTTGTTTTTCAGTTGTTATATTGTTGTTTTAACGGGTTTTATGAAATAACGTATGGTGTGAAATAATAATCGGCAAATCGGAAATCGTGAGTTTATAAGTCGTTTAAGAGATTCTTGCGCCTTCATTCTCAGCGGCTAGCACGTAAACGCCAACCCGCCAACACAGATAGCGTTCCGTTTTTTGAAAGGGTAGTAATTAGGGGCTGCACGAGCTCAGCTAAATTCCTCAACTGTACAGAGTTAACTAAGCCTTCCCGCTAAGAGCGTGAATTTACCAGTCATAGTGTTGATTGAACAAATTGAACGACTGGGATGTAATGACTCAAGTGAATGAAAGGATCTGCTTGCCAAAAATGTGTTCGGATAGAGGAAGAAACAACATATTGTTACAGTTGAATGTGATAGATATATAACAATAAATAATAAATTTTTGTTTTCCGAAACTCCAGTAAAATGTAAATATATTATTATTAATTAGAACTGAGTAACAAAAATTAACTGTATGTTACTATATGCATTACTAAATATATTTATGAACGTTAATACTTAAGAACAATGGAACTTGGTTGATTAATATGCGTTTGATTTATCATATGCTATTTCACACAAAATGGGTGTCGATAAAATTACTGAACATCAAACAGGACATAAAAACATGTGCAATGTTTTAAAATTATTTATTTTTTATAAATAACAACACGATTTTTAACCGATTTACTCGATTAAGTTTACCACACTTTTCAATTAATACCCAGGGCTGATGAATCACTAAAATAATTAATTACGCACACTTTTTACACAGAAACGCCTCCTCTCATATCGACCCTGCACATCGCACCTATATCGACCACATGATAACCTTTTAAATTGCTAATAGTCAATCAATTTTTAACAGCACTAATGTTAATGTTTTTACCATTACAACTACAGAATATTATTACAATTTCAATATGACAATCTAATAAATTTAAAACGAGGTCAAATAAACGCTAAAAACCATGGATTACTTCAGATTTAGTTTATTGCTATAAAGACAAAGAGATAAAGTACGTAAAATTAAGTGAAAAAGCAAACCATTTAATGTAGAGCATAAAACCCGCTATTGTCAATTGCAGGAACTATTGTAAGCAGAAATTTTAAAGCGATTAAAAAATATAATTGTTGTTGATAAATATCGACCAAAGCTAATGAGGATTTAAATATGGTTTTGGGGATTTTTTAAATTAAATTGAGTGATAGAGGGGTGTAACAAAGTTTCTTCCTTAAATAAAATATTTGCCAACTACCAAATTATTCAATGACATAATTTAAGCTTGAAGTAGCTAGACGAATTTAATAAATTCTTTACTAATGTGGGTCAGAAACTTGGCGAACTCTAATGGCTACAAATATAACAATCTTTTTCGAAGGACAAGATCTTATAGGCTTCATTCGACCTTTAACTTACGCACTGTTTTACAAGAGGTTATATGTTACGTATCCAGTGTGAGAGGAAGATTTCGCTACTTTGGGCTACGATTCAATACCTGCAAGTATTTTTTTTAAAAAAAAATAAAAAAAAAAAAAAAAAAATTTTTTTTTCAACATCATAATGTGAATTGTATCAAAACACATTCATTTTTTGACAAAATAAAAATCCACAAGTACATTTTTCCCTTTCAGACCAATTACGAGAAGTACTCTCGGGATAAAGGAAAATTAAAGTGGTTCTATTTTGGCTTTCGTTCAATCCCAACTTTCCATTTTTGGTGTTGTAGGTCCATGGGTGCTGCTTTCCAAAAAACTAATTCTTGAGCCAATAATTTTTTAAACAAAAACCAATTACTAAAAAAAAAAATATAATGTTCTTTAAGAGTACAAACATATTCTTTAGAATTAATTTTCTTCGAGGAAGAACTAATGACTAATAAGACATTTGTTAATCAAAAACCATTCTTATTTACTTATACATTAATATTCATACTATTAATACATTCATACGAACAGTGCAGCAAAACTAGATTTATACTCGGTTACGTATCATTATCAAATGTGACTTCATCTAGTGCCTGCGTGGTCACTGTACTCATTTGCCATCCAGCCCGAATTTAAAATAAATTCTAAATCATTAATAATATCAAAAATTACTAAACTACTCTGTTTTACTTATAAAAAATCATTTGTTTTATTATTAGTTTTGTGTTCCAATATTCATGACCAGAGCACTAACGCACTGGTCGCTAGGCCCGATGTAGATTCATCCCGGTTAATACTACTTCTTCTTATTTCAAATTTTAATTGAACGTTATATAGAATTAATGCAATGATTATTTATAATAAGAAATAATTAACTACGTATAAGTACCGTATTGTTAACACTCTGGATACATGAATTTCAGGACATTGTAGAGGCCTATATATTTGCTTACGGTTTGTTGCAAAAACGTTGTATATGTGTTTTTATTTAGTACTATTTTTAAGAAAATAAACCTTTTTCATTTCATTTTCTCAATTTCACCTGATTTAAGAAAAAAGTATCAAATTTATTCAGTTGGCCAGGCCAAATTGGAACAAATCTTTTCAAAGTCGAAACGGTTTCTTATTTGCAACACCTCCGATCCGGATCACTTCGTTTCCACCTGATCGGACTCAGTTTGAACTGTGAACGGTCCAAAGTAAGTAGCTGCAAGTATATAAACAATATGGGCGCGAGCAAGACAAGATTTGAAAACAGCTGGACAAGAAGGTTGCTCCCGCCCACTCGTCAATCCCCCGCCGGAGTGGGGCCCCTCCTGCGCTGTGCTGCTCAAATATTTTGCTTCTGCGCAGGTTTCTTTATTAGTGGTTTTTTCACCTATAAATGTCATTCTTAAGGGGAGTCGCCCTCCTATACTTCTCAATGTCTTGCATTCCAACTTTTCGACTTCAAGCTGGTCACCATAGGGTTTTTCTGCAGAGATAACACTAAATCCCTTTGAGTCTCCGTCTCCGAGGTAATACTTGTAGCGTATACCGTAGTTCTCTTCCGATCGGTTGAAGATCTGCCGCACGCCCTCTACCTCTATCCCGCCGCTAGTTCCTTACTGCGTAGTTGGTTGGCTATACAGTTCTCATTGTATTTGCCTTCAAACCTCAATTTGCAGGTACAATATTTTAGAGAAAATAGCACAATCAAGAACTTGGCCAGTTGATATACTGGTCGCTGTCAAAACACCGTTCAGCGAGGAAAACTCACGCCTTTGCCAACTGTCATCGAACGCAGCTGCAATGTCACGACAACCATCATTTTCATCCACCGCTTCTTCAACAGCCTCTTTCATAGACTCAACACAGACCTTTTGAGAAGCTGACAGAAGAACTTTGTTGTAGAAAGCAAACTTTGAAGGTTGGTTAAAATTAATTATGCCTGCAAAGGTTCGCCCAGTCTCTTGTCCGATACCGATTGCTCGAAGTGCGTAAACAAACCGGAGATTTACGTCGTAACAAATCCTGTCACTATTTTCTACAGTGGCTTTAGCACTGTTTTCCTGGCTTACTTTGGCCTCACATTTGAATTGTCGCACTCCAAACTCATTGTGTAGGCTAGGCCTACTCGGTTAGATATTATCAGTTTCAGTGAACCACCACATAATTACACACTGCTAGGTTGTTGATCAATTGGCTCAAAACTGCAAAATCTAATACATCATATTGAAAAGAACTGTCCCTGAACTGATTGTATTCAACTGAGTGTCTTGTCAATTTCCTTTTTGATGCACTTTCATCCTTAGGGCTGAACTTACATGAAGAAGTAGGCCTAGTACCACTCGTACTTGGGGTTTGTTCATTAGTGCTAGCACTACAGCTTGTAACATGGTGCCAGCCAACATTCTTCCTCTTTTTAAACACTCTTCCTATTCTAGGCATTGTCAAAAATACCTAAAGAATACCTAACAAAATTATATTTATCAGATAAAACCTCTTGAACACTCACAAACAACAATTCATCAAAACACAGACAACTAAACTGGACACATGATGTTTATTTGCAGTCGTACCAATACAAAAAAAACACCAGCTGGGAATAAAAAGTATTATTTCCAAAGACCTCTAAATACAAAGGCCATAGCTAAAATAATCAAAACTATAAGTACTGTAAAAAGTTCTGTAGCTCAGAGCTGGGCGGCGCGACAGTAAATTTTACTCATAACATTGTGCAAGCAGGTGTTAACACGTTTTTTTCATGGCCTAAACTAAATAAAACATATATAGTGTTATATATTGCCATAAACTAGAAGAGTTAAGCTACTCAAATATGACAAGATAAAAAAATCGAAATAATTTTAAAATTTGGAGGTCGACTCCCCCTAATTACTACTATTATTTTTAACTGTATTCTTAATATTTATAATTTACTATTTATCATTAAGTTCACCACCATTTCCGTTTGACAAACTTATTTGTACTACATTTTTATCATTTTCACTTGGTAAATTTTAGCATATCTGCATGTAAATTATACATCTGTCTACGTTAAAAGGAGGTTACATTAATATACTTTTTCAAATGAATGTACAAGACATTATTACTTTATTACATTAACAGTAACAAGAGAATAGGGTACGCTACACCGGTATGAGCGCAACACAGAGTGCCGTACGGCTACTGCGCAGCAATCTCTCACCAATTTGTCTGGCTACACGCAGTTGACATATAGAACCTAGTTGACTAACCGAACCTCTGAACAGCTTAAAGAAGATCGTTGCCTCAACGAATCTCCTACTATATTTTATCCATTGAATTGAAAGTGTGTTGTCGCTCCGACCCTTTTTACGTATTATTGTTACATAACTACTTTTTGGACCATTGACACAAAGAAAGTTTGAGTAAGAGACCCAGTTCTCTTAATATAAATATTTCATATAATTTTGGATCGTTGATACGACACATATTTTGAACTATTCACCGAAACACGCAAAAAGTGGATTTGTCACGACGAAACCTATTGAATAAGCGATTCTTTTTATTCAATTTAGTGGGTCATTGTAACCACAAACATTCCTAGAAAATCTAAATGTAAATATAGGATCGTTGTCTTGGCGATCTGTAGACTAAACTAACCTGTTTAGTTGTTATTTTACACCATCTGGGAATAAAAAGTATTATTTCCAAAGACCTCTAAATACAAAGGCCATAGCTAAAATAATCAAAACTATAAGTACTGTAAAAAGTTCTGTAGCTTTATTTGTTATTTTCTCAGAAAGAGTCGCTGAGTCAACGACTAGCAGTGTAAAAGATCTATCACCGTTGGAACAGGAAGTACAAGACGGCATATAAAACAGAATTTATTATTCTCTCGCAAGATGTATTTCTCATTCCATTACAGTAATGTTTAGTTAACCAGCCCACGTTGTTAGGTTATTGAACTTTCTTCTGTTTGTGCTTTATATGGGACACTGCCTCTATCTTGCAATCTTCGCAATATTATACGCCCTGCGACAAAATACGATAACAAATTAATAATGTAACATAGGCTACATACTTTACGCTATTCATTTATTTTCCTATTAAAACCTAATTTCTCTATATAGTGTTAAATGTTAACTATTATAATATGTATTCTAAACAAATTAACCTGTTGTCAAGATAAAAGCCTTAAATTTAATCTATTTCTTTTACAGTTTTGCTATAATTAATTCAAATTTAGAAATATTAGGACTAAATGTAGATAGAACAGGATATAGGCTAATTTTCTTTCATAATAATGTAACTTAATGGTTATTTCTAAAATTATGTATCCAGGCCTCGTCAAAAGGTTAAAAGGGTTAAATTAGAAACCCGTTATTTGCTAACGATTTGTTTTGCTATATTAGTGTCTGTTTTTAATTTTTTTTATCGAGATTCACGGCTTTTTTTAGTAACAACTATACTGTATAATTTTATGTGACTGTTTGTTTTAAAATTATATAACTCTGGACACCATTGAAAAGTTTTATTTGGTTTTTTAAATGATCGCCGTTTTGAAACTGTATTGTTAAATTACATGAAAACCAACGTAATACTAAAAAAATGGCAGGAGACATAAGGAACAGCGCACAAAACGTAAAATTGTTAGTGTTCTTAACATAAATATTGAAAAGTAACTGGGAAATAACTAATGCTTCATAATTTTGTGCATTGTAATACTCATAATAATTGTAGCTATTTTTCAGAATATGTAAAATTTATTTGTAACTAAACATCTAATCTAACCTTTTATTTTCTCAGTTATTATTCAAAATATCTTCCCAAACAAAGTATCATAATTATTTTATGTTAACCCTAATCCAATCTGTAATTTTATTTCCAAAGTTATAAGATCCCAGGTTATATTATTTTTCTAATTCCTCGTCAATTTTGTATTCTAAGCATGACATAAATTGACTTTTTACTAGGTTTACAACACATTTCTTGTAATTAGTATAATTACTGAACAGAAACTATATCTTTTACATTAATTGACTAAATTGACCATGTTGTTTGGACAAATATATTTAATTTGATAAGTTCAACTATATCCACGATTTTGCTAAACAATATTGCAAATATTAATTTAATATTAAATATGATTATATTATATTATATTTCATTAGCAATAAAATTTTATATTACAGTTAATATAAACAATGCTCATTGCAGCGAATCAATTACAGTCACACAGTAAGTTTGTGACATAAACGAGATTCTTCGTCACAAATAGACGGTTAAAACGTTCCACAGACTCAGTAACTTTTAATTAAAACTGCCAATCGACAAGAGTTGGCAGGTATTTGTCTGCTCACTGCTCACTGCTCACCACAAGAGAGGTTTGTTGGAAATACAGTCTCGCTATGAGTGTCACGTCCATTACTGGTAACTTTCAAAACTGCGCTTCAAAACATTTAATGTCTATAATTAACTCAGCTAGCTTTTAAATGGCCTAATCTGTGTGTCATAATTTTCCACTATTGATGTTGATTAAAAGTCTTAGTTATGTAATGATGTAAATTAGTAACCTATCACATTTATTCCTTTGTGCAGTAAAAGTACTAAGGGATTTTCTACAAAATACATGAAGTTTGCTTAGAACTACTAGGTATGTCCACAAAGTAAGTACCGTTTCTATTTCTATCCATGCACCGCTGCGTTGCAGTTCCGCGCATGCGTTGTAGTTATTCTAACTCAAGGAGAAGAAACTTACGCCGTTGAGATCGCTGTTGGCGACGTGTGCTTTGTAGTGCTACCACCGTTAATTGAATATGCCACCACTTGTGAAATCAAATTTGTGAGTCGTCTTCCAAATACAAAGGAAGTTAAACCAATTAAAATTGATCAGCAAATCTGCGAGGTTACGGACAAAATGCTATGAGTTACTCAATGGTTATAGAGGATGGGTCAGACTGTTCAATGAAGGACGTGACGAAGTGCACGGTGAAGAACGAAGAGGACGCTTGTCTTTGGTTACTGGTTTCAGACAATTGAAGAGAAGTTCAAGGAACCGCAACTTTACAATTAGTGCTCTTGCTATGGAATTTTCACAGAGCTTACTATCATTAATTCATAAAATTATTACTGAAAAACTGAAATTTCGAAAACTTTGCTCACGTTGAGTACTCAAAATTCTGACCGAACAACACATAAACAACGGATGGGCAGGGCACTTCCGTTTTTGACAAGCTACGATGAAGGCGACGAATTTCTTTCTGATAGTCACGGGGGATAAAACTTGAATATCTTCTAACACCCCTGAAACTAAACTGCAATTGATGGAATGGAGGCACACTTCGTCCCTAGCGAAGATTAAGCCTAAGCCTTGACTATCGTAAAGTCATGTGCATCTGTTTTTGGGACAGGAAAGACATTTTACTGATTGATTTCTTACCCCAAAGCCAAACAATCAATGCGGATGTTTACTGCGAGACTCTTAAGAAATAGCTCCGCGTTAAACATAACAAACGCCGAGGAACAGTCAAAGGCATTGTTTATTAAACGTTAATGACCGACCTCATACTGCCAATATGCCAAAAATCTCCTACAGGAATTTGGCTGGGACGTGTTTTACCATCCTCCGTACAGCCCTAGCGACTTTCATCCCTTCTTGCACCTGAAATATGAAAACACATGGTTCTTACCACATGATTGAAAACAGGCGGCAACCTCCTACGAAGAAGATATACAAAAATGTATGCCACACTATGACATGTGCCTACACAATTCCGGAAGTTATGTAGAAAAGTAGTTTAAGAGTTGTAGATTTGTGTATAGTAAACATTTTGTTTCTGCATCTATACATGTTTATTTATACAGGCGTCACCAAAAAGTTTAGGGGCACCCCTATAAACATTAAGATCATTGTCCTTAAACTAACTGTTTGTGATCTTTTCACATATTTTTGGATTAAACTTTGTACAATACCAAACTTTTGAGTACAATTTCCAACACTGTAGCTCTTATAGATTTCCCACAATATTTTTTTCTGTTTAAAAAAAACTTGAAAAAAACATGTTTTCCATCACAAAAATGTGTTTTTCCTCCTAAACCATGACAGATATTAAGCTGATTATTTTTGTATAAGTTTATCATTAACTATGGAGCATTAGCATGATACTTGTGAGATGGCGAAACCAAAATGTAAATTCGCTGAAGTTTCTTTAGATTTTTTCCAAAAATTTGGCTACAAAACCTCAAGTTTGAGGCCACATTTCTCGCCTAGTACTGCCGCTAGACGGAAGCGGATTGCACAGTTGTGTTCACCAGATGTCGCTGATGCGGAAAGAGCTGCGCGCGCATTTCTTCTTCTCTTATTTCTTTCTGCTGGCATCATTCATAACATAACCTGTGTTTGTGTTTCATAATAACTTGTGTTGTTGTGAAACAATGGGAAAACATTCTGTGTCAGTTGGAATAAAATGGCAAATAGTTGGAATTTTTAAGACTGGTGAGTCATATAAATCAATTGGAACTGCTTTAAGTGTATCAAAAACGTGTGTAGAGAACACAGTCAAGCGTTTTAAGGAAAGCTACACCGTGATTGAAGCTCCAAGCTCTGGTAGGTCTAGAAAGACCACGCCCAGGATTGACCGAAAGTTAGTAAACTTAAGTAAGAAGAACCGTAATGACAGTGCACCTAATCTATTGGCTAAATTGAAACAAGGAGATCCCAATATTAATGTTTGTGTGTCAACAGTCTCCTCTCGGCTAAGAGGATGAATTCTTATTTTGCCGTTCGCAAACCCCTACCGGATGACTTGGCTAAGAACAGACACCGTATTTTGTGTAAAAACTGGAGGCATTAGCTCAAAGAAGCTTGGAAAGTAGTATTCTCTGATGAGTGTAGATTTGAGCTGTTTCCTAGGCGTACAAAAACTTACATTTTTTGACAGCCTGTGTTGCCCCGGCAGTTCAACAGGGCGGCGAGGCTCTTATGATCTGGGGCTGTATAACTTCACAGGGTCCTGGTGAATTGCACTTTGTTGAAGGTTCTATGGACAGTGAAAAATATTGTAATACTATGGAGGAGGTTATGCTGCCATCTGTACGAGCCCAGCTGGATGACAACTTTTTGTTTCAGCAAGATAACGCACCTTGTCACAAATCACGCTTTACCATGAACTGGTTTAGTCAACAGGACATTGAAATTTTGCAATGGCCATCTAGGAGTCCGGATCTCAATCCGATTGAGAAAATTTTTAATATGATGGCTATTAGATTTTCCAAAAAGAAACCTTCAAACAAAAATGATTTGTAGTTGTTCCTGTCCCACATATGGCACAATATCACCAAAGAGGAGTGCATTAAATTCATTGACTCTATGCCTAAACGAATGTTGGAGTGTGTTAGGGCTAAAGGGGGTCCTATAGATTATTAAAAGGTATTATGTCACCTATATCACAAAGATTAAATGTTAACTATAATTTTGAATGAATAAATCTGATGTTTTTGTGAAAAAACCGTATTTTTTGTACCTGTTCCTAAACTTTTTGGCGACACTGTATATAACCAAACGGATCTTATTTTGTGAACATACTTGGTATTTTTTAGTTTTCGCCTATTTTACTATGGGTATAATGCGGGGGAAAACTAAAAGTACTAACCCTCTCTTATGACTTACTATACTGTGCATACCACGAAGAGGTTTATACGTTTAAGGCCCCGGGCACGATACGAGCGGTGAGCGTCGAGCGTCGAGCGTCGAGCGTCAGAGTGGCACCGCTCTGCCAACGCTTTGCAATCGGGCCCCATATGTTGTCGTGCAAATGTGAAGAGGGGTGTCACGATAGACTTGAGCGGTGAGCGACAGTGAGCGGCGCCGCTTAGCGTCGAAGGCACCGCCAAACCCTGCCCGATTACTTTTTGTACGACGCTCGACGCTCAGATGAGTCATGCTTCTTTCCACGGTTTTCAGTCTATTCAAGATGGCAGAGGAGCAAGAACCACGTGAGCCTCCGGCAAAACTTAAGAAAATGGGCATTGTTGCTTTGAAGAAGCTTAGTGATACTCAATTAACCGATTCTTTTCTTCTCCAGTCTGCCCTTCAGTCTATTTAGAATAAAATCAAACGTCGGTACGCTCATCCGAGTGTACTGGAAAAAACGTTCTGGATCTTCTTTCAACTGTTTGATGAGATGGTGATACTCTCCATAAACCCTTCTTCTCCTGTTAATTGGATGAACTCCCCATCGTTTTATCCCACGCTTGCAACCCCGAACTACACGCCTTTTCAACATTGGATTTTCCGATAGCAACAGAAGATGTACTAGGTCCTCACTCGAAGGCATATTGCAACACACTCGCGCCGCTTGTATCGTGACCACCCTCGCCGCTCTGGTGACGCTCGAGTGCCGCTCGACACTCGACGCTCGACGCTCACCGCTCGTATCGTGCCCGGGGCCTAAGCTTCCACGACAAACTGATTTACGACAATCATTTTGAAACTTTACATACTTTTGAATGGAAATACCAAAATGCTGTGTAAAATTTACAACTCCTCATATAAGTATTATCAAAGAGGAAGTTCTATGGTTACCCCAGACCTGTTTTTAAAAGCGCACGAATCATTTCTGTATCGCTCTGTATCAGTCTGTTGCTGGGGATGCGCTTCGGTTTGTAAAGCTTCAAAATTTTCGGTCAGTAACCTAAATGAGCATGTCATGAAAGCTTAAATGTTTAAAACTCTTCATGGAGCATACTCTATAAAGAACATTACAGTTTAAAGAAAATTAGCTTATGACAATCTTTTAGTCTAACAAAAATAACAAATGATTGAATTTTTAATGACTGGCACCCATTTTGGTAAGGGATGAACGAACCAATAATTTTAACACAAAATTTAATATTACATAATGATTACTTATGAAGTATAATTCACAGTTCAGATGTTCTGCTTTGGAAGTGGAATGTTTTACACATAAATATTAAATTTCAAACCTTTAAATGACTTTGGAATTGGATAAAGGAAGTTTTTATTTCTTTGGAAAAACACAATAACTGAACAGGAAACAATGATGGATTTTATTTCTTCGTTCCTCAATTTCATGGGTCAAAAAGTACAGGTTATTTCTTCAAAACTTTTGGCTATCACCTATTTTTAGGTTTAATACTATTTAACTCCAATTTTTAGGAAAAGGAGAGAAAAACAGTATAAGCGTAGTTCGTAATCTAATATACAGATTTTCAAAAGTTTTATTGTTTGTTGTTTACTGAAGAAGTTATAATCTTTGAAGGATGTTACACTTTTCTCATATCTATGAACATAAAGAATCAACCATACCCCATAATTGATTGTACTGACGTTTGTTTGGTAAAGCTAACTTTAATGAATAACAATGGGTGTGGCCTTTACGTCTTTCTACTTCAAGTCCTTTTTTTAGCTAGAGAACATTGAATAGATATAAAAGATTTTACTGATTTCAGTTGCAAGTCACACTACCGTAGTACAGGATATAGATGTTAGGAAAATACATTTACCAAAAAAGTACCACATTTGCCAATCGCTTTTATCTCTATATCATATTCTTTCGTCTTGAAAATTTGTTATCAAACCCCTTTATCTGAAAATTCTACAATTCTAACATGAAACCATGCATAATTTGGAGTCCATGTCCATCTAAAGAGATTCAGAAAAGTTGACAATGTTCAAAACGAACTGTTTGCATCATTTTGACATCAGAACACCAAGACTACAAAAGAGCTATATCTGATTTACCACCAGTATCCTGGGTAATCTAGCTGAAGTGGTTCTCATTGTATTATAAGGTGTATAACTGAAAGTACTACAATGTTTTAGATACGTTCCCAACTAAGTAGCGCCAACCAAGTACACATGACGTAGCCTTGGTGGAAAGGATTGATTCAATTTGAACGTTGAGTTAAGCACCATTTCACCTTTCACTCAGTGCAGTGTCTGAAATCTAACACGTTCACAACTTGACTCCTCGAATCTGGAATGCACGTTCATTTGAAGAGATTAAAAAAGTCGGCAACGTAAATGTTAAAAAAGAACTCATTGAATCGTTTTGAGAAACCTAGACTACAAAAGATCTCTCTCTTGTTTACCCAGCAGTCATCCGGTTTAACCTAGATCAAGAAGTGTTCTTTTTGTCTCATCAGGTGCACAATTTATTGATGGAAATTTACGGCAGCCCAGAATAAAGTTAAATTTTAATACTTTTCACTCTGAGGTGCGGTTGTCTGGTGACATCATTATACTTGTTCAGTCTGAAACACAAAAAACGGAAATTAAACACATCTTTGTGCACTTGGAATACTATGAGCGTAGCATTCCCATCTCCTTCAGGTTTAGCAGCAGCACATTAATTGCCTATCAACCTATCATAATCAGTAGATATGTAAACTTTGTTTGAAAGTTTAAATAAATTTAACTAAAAGTTAATATATTACTAGTTTCATACTGCTTTTTATGTATTAGGAACTGGAACTAACCATTATTATTGTGTTGAGTCACTTTCACAAGTGTTGATAGAAATCTTAGGAGCCAAGCTGTATGGTGGACCTTTCCACCTTGTTTAAGAGGGTTAGTTGGTAATGTACGTATAGCAATATTTCATGTCTGCACCAGTTATGTTGGCAGTATGTATTGTCAGGCGATGTATCATACGATGTAGTCTGATTTAATCCATACGAATAAAGAGTGCTCATAGGCTGGTCTCCTGTGACGTCTCATCACGCCACTACCCAATAACCAACTGTCGAAGCTAGCTAACCGGTCCACCACCAGACACCGTTATGTAAACCTCCGTGTCCCGTCCGTTCCTTTATGAGCGGTCTTAGAGCAATGGTACTCTAAAATGTAACGTCTTATTATTTATCCTGACCCATATAGTGTACAGTGACGACCCGCATATCTTACAGTGGCGACGAGGAAAACAATCGGCAATAATATCATTAATCCGTATTTCTAAATCATTAAATTTTCGTTCAACCGCTAAATTTCCACGTGCATCGGGTGTGTGACTCAAAGGTCAACTAATGGACAGCGTAGTGCGTTATTGCAAGTTAATTGCAACAATGGAACATAGTGGTATAGTGCGAAAGGGCAACAAGCGTAATGAACACGTGGCAATAACAACGAATGTGCAAGGACATTCGGGACATTGAAACAAGCGAATTACAGTGATATAGTGCGAAAGGGCAACAAGCTTAATGAACACGTGGCAATAACAACGAATGTGCAAGGACATTCGGGACATTGAAACAAGCGAATTACAGTAATATAGTGCGAAAGGGCAACAAGCTTAATGAACACGTGGCAATAACAACGAATGTGCAAGGACATTCGGGACATTGAAACAAGCGAATTACAGTAATATAGTGCGAAAGGGCAACAAGCGTAATGAACACGTGGCAATAACAACGAATGTGCAAGGACATTCGGGACATTGAAACAAGCGAATTACAGTAATATAGTGCGAAAGGGCAACAAGCGTAATGAACAACGAATGTGGCAATAACAACGAATGTGCATAGTGCGAAAGGGACATTCGGGACATTGACAACAAGCGAATTACAGTGATATAGTGCGAAAGGGCAACAAGCGTAATGAACACGTGGCAATAACAACGAATGTGCAAGGACATTCGGGACATTGAAACAAGCGAATTACAGTGATATAGTGCGAAAGGGCAACAAGCGTAATGAACACGTGGCAAATAACCGCGAATGTGCAAGGACATCCCGGATATTGCAACGGTCGTGAGTAGTAAGGTACGCCGATCGATATAAACTATTCTTGGTGTAAGCACCGCACAAGCTGATTTTTTTACAATTAATGCCGTTAGACGATTATTTTTACCGGGGACACTTTAAACAGTTATTACGGACAAAATGGCAACTATCGGGTCTATGGGTCTTATATATGGCAGTCTTATATAGAGAGATTTGAGCTTGTTATTGATTGTAATGATATCGACAATTCAAACAAACTAAGCACGTTGTTGACAGTTATGGGTGTAAGGACCTATACGTTACTGAAATACTTAATTACACCAGACAAACCGTCTGACAAGTCGTACAAGGAAATTGTGGATACTATAGCTAATCATCTATTATTCTATTCTATTCTATTCTATTCTATTCATCTGCATCCCAAGCCTTCTCTTATCACGGAAAGATTTAAATTTAGTAGGGTGAATCAATTGGATCATGAAACGGTTAGCGATCATATTGTGCATTTAAAACAGTTATCTAACTATTGTGAATTTGGTGATAAATTGCCAGACTACTTAAGGGACAGATTAGTCGCGGGTCTGCGAGACCAACAGATACAGAAAAGACTTCTCGGGGAGGAAAACCTCACTTATGAAAAAGTCGTGCAACTAGCTACTGCAATGGAATTAGCTGAAAAGGGAGCGGCCCAGATGACAACTACAGGAGGACGTATTCACCGGATGCAAAGCGGCAGGTCGATACCGAAAAGGACACAGGCGGCGAGCAGCGCAGCGAGACGGTCATCGGACGGCGGGAAGGCGCTGGGAGACATCACCTGCTATTGTTGTGGCAAGCGAGGATCACACACAGCATCGCAATGTCGGTTTCGTGAGTACACGTGTAATCATTGTAAAAACAAGGGACAGCCAGAAAGAGTTTGTAGATCGAAAAATTATGTTAACAAACCTAATAACAACAAACCTAATGTTTTTACAAATAGGTGTAATGAGACTTCAGCTAAAGGGAAACAGTTTTACAGCAGTAAAAAGCAACATGTTTATAAAGGTAGGCAGCACTATGTAGAGGAAAGTAAAGAATCAGCAGAGTCAGGTTCAGATAATCACTGGAAACATAAAAACAATGACGATGTGTATGACATTTCTAATCTATTTGCGGTTAAAGAAATAGAAACTAATATTAATAAAATTGAGCCAATAACGGTACAATTATTAGTGGAAAGTAAGGAAAGTGTATTTGAAGCCGATAGTGGAGCTTGTGTTTCAGTTATGTCACAAAAAGATTGTAAGACTAATTTAGGAAATGTAAACATGCATCCAAGTAGCTTAGTATTAAGTTCATATACACATGAAAAGATCAGGCCTTTAGGGTAAAGTTATGGTAAATGTACAACATAAAGGTAAAGAGAAACAATTAGCTTTATACATCATAGCTAATGGAGCTAACCCTTTGTTAGGGCGTGATTGGATGCAAGCATTAGATTTGATAGTGAGAGTGCCCAGTAATGTAAACAATGTACAGTCAGCTGATCGCACGAGCATGGTGGGGGTTGTGCCAACTGCAGGCGGCAGACGCATGCGCGCATGTCAGTGGAAGCCACAACACACCTGTAGAGGTAAACAAACAAACATCTGTCAATCCGTCTGTTGTCAACAAACAAGTAGAACTACTGTACAATGAGTTTCCAAATGTATTAATTTACCGATAAGTTGAGATGTTACAAGGGTGCACCAGTTAAATTAAAGTTAAAAGA
Organism: Homalodisca vitripennis; assembly: GCF_021130785.1. NCBI lineage: Eukaryota > Metazoa > Arthropoda > Insecta > Hemiptera > Cicadellidae > Homalodisca > Homalodisca vitripennis. Next base: position 111,826,442 of record NC_060213.1, read on the forward strand.
AAATGTAGTACCAAAATATTTTAAACCCAGGACGTTACCTTTTACACTTAAAGAAACAGTAGAAGCCGAGCTGACTAGACTAGAACAAGAGAACGTTATTTTACCAGTAGATACCAGTGAATGGGGGACTCCCATTGTACCAATTTTTAAGGCTAATGGGAAAATAAGAATTTGTGGGGGTTATAAAATAACTGTAAATCCTTTCTTGGAAGTACACCGACACCCGTTACCGAAAATTGAAGAAATATTTGCCAGCCTACAAAATGGAGTAAAATTCTCTAAAATAGATTTATCTTCAGCTTATAAGCAGCTTAAACTAGATGTAGCTAGTTAAAAGTATTGTACAATTAGCACACACAAAGGATTATATGCTTACAATCGCCTATGTTTTGGTATCAGTTCAGCACCGGGGATCTTCCAGAGAATAATAGAACAAACATTACAAGGTATCCCGTTGGTAACGGTGTTTTTAGATGACATTCTAGTAACGGGTAAAAAATTAGGAACACATGCATAGACTTAGACTAGGGTGTCAAAGACTTGAAGACAATGGGTTCACAGTGAGCAAGAACAAATGTAAATTTTTCTATGACAGTTTAGAATATTTAGGTTTTATTATCAGTAAACAACGGTTGCATACCGCACCTAGTAAGGTTGAAGCAATTGTCAAGGCACCTGAACCTTAAAATTTGACACAGCTTAAAGCCTTCCTTGGTCTTGTTAATTATTATTCACGTTTCATTCCTAGGATATCCACTATTTTGACTCCAATGTATCAATTGTTGAGAAAGGATACCGATTTTGTATTTAATTTAGCAGTAAGAAGGCATTACAAGAGATTAAGCAAAAGTTAATCTCTGCTGAAGTTTTAGCGCATCATGATCCTGCATTACCACTAGTGGTACCTAGTGATGCTAGTCCATATGGCATTGCGTCAGTTTTGAGTCAGATTCAACACGACGGTACAGAAAGACCTATATCATTCGCAAGTAGAGTGTTAAATAGCGCTGAGAAAAACTATTCTCAAATAGATAAGGAAGCATTAAGCATTGTATTTGGTGTCAAGAAATTTAGTCAGTATTTATATGGTACACAGTTTTTGTTAAAGACTGATCATAAGCCTTTAGTGGCTATTTTTGGACCAAAGAAAGGGTTACCGGCTTTCCCAACCAGTAGGTTGCAGCGATACGCTTTGTTTTTAAGTGGTTTCCAATATGAGATTGTGTATGTTAAGTCCCAAAATCATGGCAATGCCGATGGTTTATCTAGATTATCTGTAAATAGTGAGGTTAAAGATGAAATCTCGGATGATGATCTTAATATTAATGTCATGAGTACCTATTTGTAGTGTTTAGCTGAAAATGGCATACCATTAAGCTATGTAGACATAAAAAAAGAATCAATGGTAGATAGTAAAATCAAAAATGTAATATCCTATGTAGAATTAGGTTGGCCTATTGTAACTGAACCAGATCTAAAGCTATTTGAAATTAGACAGTCGGAATTAACCTTGGAGCAAGGAATCCTAATGTGGGGATACAGGGTGGTAATACCTAAAAGGTTCAGAATTAACATTCTGAACGAATTGCATAGTTCACATATAGGTATTGTTCGCATGAAGGCATTAGCCCGTGCATATGTATGGTGGCCTAATATCGACCGGGACATAGAACAATTAGCTAACAGCTGTGCAGCCTGTTTGGAGGAACGAGGAAAAACGCCCAAGGCTTTCTTAGACAATGAGTATTGGACAACCAATCATAGCCAGAGATTACAGAGGTAGAAATAAGTGGATACCAGGTGTGGTAGTTTCACGATTAGGACCAGTCACGTATTTAGTTGAACTAAATACGGGCATAAAGTGGAAACGACATATCGACCAGTTGATAGGGTTACAGTGTAGTCCGGTAATGTCTGATTCGACAACAATGCCTAGAGCCCCAGACGCAAGCGTGGCAACAGAGCACACGCAGGAAACGGTCGATATACAGTAGCGGGACAGAGCGAGTGCAGGGTCGCCAGTAGTTTTAGCAACGACCTTACCCCCCTCTCCGCAAAACCATAACAATAACAGAAACACTCAGGGGCAAAGCCCCAGCCCACGTATACAAATGTAAACAATAACAGTTCCAGCGTTTCACCCAAACAAATGACACCTGTTAGACGATACCCACTAAGGGATCGTAAGCCTGTAGACAAAATGAACTTGTAAATAATTAATATTGCTTATGTATTATTAATATTATCGATTTGTTGATTGTGTTCATTCGATGTGTTATTAATTGCTATATTCTGATTTATTGGTTTTGATTGAAGTTTTTTGATTTCTGTTAAATGATTATATTGAGTTTGAATTTGTTCCCTATAATCTATACTTACAAATATAAAAGAGTATGATGTCAATTTTCTTATTCATTCTAATTGATTTAAAATTGGAGATTTAAAAAAAATGTAATTACTAAATTTCTAAGTTTGTAGAGGACTTATGCCTTTAACGGGGAGGATTGTAGTGTATTAAGGGTGATAAATACTAAGTTGGTAATGTACTCATAGCAATATTTCATGTCTGCACCAGTTATGTTGGCAGTATGTATTGTCAGGCGATGTATCATACGATGTAGTCTGATTTAATCCATACGAATAAAGAGTGCTCATAGGCTGCTCTCCTGTGACGTCTCATCACGCCACTACCCTATAACCAACTGTCCAAGCTAGCTAACCGGTCCACCACCAGACACCGTCATGTAAACCTCCGTGTCCCGTCCGTTCCTTTATGAGCGGTCTTAGAGCAATAGTACTCTAAAATGTAACGTCTTATTTTATCCCGACCCATATAGTGTACAGTGACGACCCGCATATCTTACAGTTTGATAATCTGTCTACTTAAGCCAGGTACGGGATTTGCATGAACCAAACTGGGTCCTTATTTGAGACGACAACACCCATACAACTTTTGTTCTTTCCGTTTTCCCTTTCTTTTTTACTTGGAGGTAGTGTATCACAATACTTTATTACTGTCTAATGAGTGGCATATTAAAGTAACAGTTCTTGAATAGAAATGTACATATCAGAAACGTAAGACTTACCTTGACTGTACAGATTTCTTGTACATCTTAGTTAAGTTACGATCTCTCAGGATGCTACTTCGTACATGAAATCGAAGTAGGCTGCGAGACGTGCAATACAAATTAACTCTGACAGACGCTTGTCCTGTCCTGAATACAAATAAGTTGAGGACAATCACTGTACAAATCTTGAACACAATTGTGATTGATCAATCGGATCATCTATCCCAAATTGGAAAACAAAGGCCTTAATACTCCAATACTTGCTCCAACTTATCTAAACAATTAGGTTAACTTTAAAATATCTAAAATCCTTTAGAATATTTCAGCCTGTGGATACTTACCCGTACTTCTATTTTAGTGCTACAAAACATGCAATATATAAATACATATATGTGTTACTATACATCTATAGATTATTACAAAATAACACATATACTCATGAATAACATGAACAGCTTCTTTCATATAATACAATTTAAAATGTTTCAAATATGAATATGGTTCCTTATTCAGGTTTTCTTACGCCAAGCAAACCTTAGGTATATGTATTACAAATATCAGTTTAAAGTTAAAAACCTCCAACAATCCCATATAGAAAAACATGTAAAATTTGGCAAATACTATGATAAATTGAAATTTTACTGTTAAATTATAACAAAGTAGCTCTTTAAAATATGAACCAAGTACCAAAAAAGTTCTAAATTGCAGGAAGTATTTAAAGGGCAGAGAATATATAGCTCAAACCGCCACATACCGGATTTCTATCAACCAAATTTAAACTTAAAAGTCGCTTAAAATCTAATTAAATGCTTAATGTCGATAATAACTGGAGCTACTAGACAGAAGTTGGAATAAGGGGATGAACAAGAATCTCAATGTTATAAGTCGTTCTACTCCTAATTGGGAGCCAGTCTAGAAAGTAGACAGACACCAGCGATCACATAAGACCAACTAATATAACTTGAGTATAATAACAAGAACAACAACAACAACAACAACAAGATAAAAGAAAAATAATGATAAACATTTAAGAATTAACAAGATAAATTTAGAGCAAATAACAAACAACAAGAAATGATGTAGCAGATCTACTTGGAAAAATCTATACATTTACAAGAAATCAGGTAATTAACAATGTACAATCTCATTTAGCAGTGCAATTTTAGAAACAAATATTAATTCATTAAAAAAGTACAAAACAAATAAGTTAAATTTACCACCAAGCTATTATAAAAAAATAACGTAAAAAAATAAATAAATTAAGTATCATTGAGCATGATGAAAAGACTATTTCTAAAAAAAGCTATAGCTACATGCGAAATAGTCCAGATGCTGGCACACCAAATTACCCAAATGGGTAATTCATTATGTTTATAAATAATGAATTTAATATAATGGAAATTAAAATATGAAAATTAGAAACATAAATATCCAAAGCTTACAATAAAACGTACCTCTCTACTGTCCTAAAAATATTACAGTTTTTAATAGATGACTGCGTATTCTGGTTTTGTGTAATGATGCACTGACATTTTTGCAGTGGTGATGTAGTCGCACTTTGAAGTATTGTTTAGTAATAGCTTATTAAACTAATATAAGGTGATTTGCCCCAGGATCTTGTACAAAACAATGCCCTCCTGGGAACAGATTTACACCGATACACTTTCGTAACCCTGAATTTACCATTCTGTCCTCTAGTTTTTCACAGTTGTCACGTCGCCTTTCTTAATACGCAACTTTACTTCTGTTTCACATAACAAACAAAGTTTCACAACACCTTCAGAAGGTTGTAAAAGTCCTCCTCGATTTTTACAACTTATCAAACTGTTGCGGTATTGCGTTTCCTCATTAGCCTGTAACAGCTGTAGGCACCCGCTACAGGCTATTTTATTTCTTAACGTTCTTACTACAAAACCAGAAAGGTACTCCACAATATGCGTCGTTACATTTGAAGTGTTTCCTACAATATCATAGTAATAGTCGAGATCTTCATCTTCCTTCTCATGTTCTAAAACCTGCCAGACAGCAGCGAACACAGTCTGAGCGCTCGCCACTAGGGTGAATCATCCCAAGGTCGCCGCCATTGTTGTATCATCAGGCGACAGAGGCGGCTTCAACGGGCAACCCCACTGCTCCATCTATTGGTCTTATGTGATCGCTGACAGACACCCAGTATTTCTTTAGGGCAGCGGCCTTCTTAACATCCCTTCTCAGAGCATTAAGGGGCATCTGGTTATCATAAATCAGGAATCCAGCAGCAAAAAATAACATATTCGAAACCATTATCCGAGATGTCGGCTCAGACTAATGGCCCGCTTCCGTCCCTGGAGGTCACACGTGTAGACCAAAAAAACCCACTGGTCAATTAAGACCCGGAATTCCTGGGGTGCGGCACAGTAGGGCACTTCTGGAGAGGGAAGCACCACCTCAATATATAAACCAAAACTTGGTCAAAATTAGTATGAGTTCGGAGTCAGAAGTCGCGGGTCAGGATCCAGTCGAGTACGAGTCCAGAGTTCTGCCCGGTTTCACTCGTCGTGCAGCCATGTCTTTGTTTGGCCTCTTGATCATGGTGCTGGGTAAGTCACACTATCCCTCAGCTCTAGAATATATCTGGTAGTCTCCAGTAATAAGTAGCCCTTGTAAGAACAACTTTGGATCAATGCGTAATTGTCAAGTAAATGTTTTGGTTTAATAAATATATTCTACACTCAAACACTTAAGGTTTGCCCATTATTTGCCATCCTGACTTAGAGAGTACACCTCAAACATACTTAACAATTGGTGTCAGAAGTAAAAGCTTGAGTGTTTGAAATTAAATAGAAAAATAATTTAGAATAAATGTATCATGCTGGAGGATTTAGTTTATAGTTAGTTATGACATCTAGTAGTGATTCTGTATGTTTTAGGAATATTTTGACCATTTTTTAGAACTTTTGGACGGGTTTGTTAAGAAAGTGTTGTTGTTTACTTACTGTGAGGTGAGTGAGGATACTTACGACATTCGGTTAGAGGAGGTACTGAACTTCGTGGATCAATTTTAATTAATTTCACAAAAAATATTATCAGGGAATTTTAACAAAAATTTGTGGTTGAGGGTATTTGTGATTCAAATTTGCCGGAGCCCTCAAAATTCATTGCGTTGTGTATATATAAGGGATAAATTTGGGGCAATTCTTGGTTTGTAGATATTAGTTAAATTGTTGTTGGCATTTAATTAATTGATGGATTTGGAACAAGTCTCTGAGGCGAGGTTGCAGGGAACATTGTCATCGCGTGTGATTCGAAATTTGTATTTGGCTTGGGGAGGTACGGAAGATACGTGGGAATCGTTTCGGGATCGGTTTATTGACTTTATTTTGACTTCCCAGGAAAACAGGAGATGGTAATTTAATTTTTTTCATGGGTCGTGGTCGGTGCCATAGGAGCTAATAGATAAATTGTATGTTTAATTGATGGAGTATACTTTGCTTACTCGTAAACTAAGGATCCCTGTAGCAGTAGCCTTTTATCCAGTGTTATTTACAGTTTTCAAGGGTAGGTTTGATGAATGGGGTATTTTTATTGAAAGTTTGGAGGCCTATATTTTGAGTGACCCTGTGGAAAGTAATTAGTATTACAATTATTTGGGATCTATTAGGAGCAAATCTGGGTAGTAAATTTACAAAAAGAGAGAATGATAACTTTACGGATAGGAACGTAGGGGATCAGATTTTAGATGGTAAGGCATTGCAGCCGAAACAATTGGAAGCTCAATTATTTACGAGACTGGGTACTCGATCGGCAGTAGTAACGGCATTTTATGATCCTGTGGACTCAGTAACAGGGCGTCAGGAAGTCGACAGCCGCACTTACTTGCGCACCACCACCGGTTCCGAAGGTAAGATTTGCGAGTTTCGACAGAGGTTGTTGAGAATGAGGTAATTTATGACGTGCTAAAATGCAATGTCAGGCCAAAGTAGTCCAGCTTATTACTTACCTATTGTAGATCCGAATTCGTTAATAGAAGGTTGTGAGTCGTTATTGCGGTCGCTTGTAACTAGGATCATTGAAAAACGAATAAATGGGTTCTCTAATGATACGAGTGAGCCAAGCACGAAGAGGGTTAAGGTATCTAAGCTAGTAATATAGTATTTAAATTAGATGAGTGATATTCATGTGTGCTCATTTTTCCATGGGGTTGTATTGGGTAGTATTGCTAGTATAATAGGTTTGAGTATTTTAGTAGTGATTATTTTGGGTTCATTGGGACACGACGCGAAGTCAGTTCAAATCTTTTTGGCAAGCAACGGTACGTTGTGTTGATTTTACAAGTTACTATAAACATAACATAAACAAACATTGTTGGGGGTGCAACTGAAGGTAAGGCAGGGGGTGACGGAGTTTCACCGCATGTGCACACACAACAGATTGCACAACAAACAGAGGACGTAGCCGCTCGCTTACGCATGTTAGAAACAGGTAGGTATATGGATACTGGTCTGGTCGCGTTGATTGATGTGTTTAAAGGGGATGGAACGGATCCTTCGGTGCGTCAGTTTTTTGCACAGTTAGGACCAGGCTCCATTGTTAGGAAGATGGGGACCAAAATACAAGGTTGCTATTGTTCGGTTGAAAGTAAAGGGATCCGCTGAGGTGTTTATTACAACAAAATTTGACTTTTCAAAAGTGAATTCAAATGGGTTTTCGTTATTGGAATACGAAAATATCATGAAAGCTTGCATTGAGAGGTTTGTGGGAAAGCGAACTGATCAATATAATTCACGAATCTACAGTGTGCTGTTCAAAAGAGGGGTGAAAGCATTGAACAGTTTGCGGAAGGAATTAGGCACCTGGGGTTGTTGACGATAAGGTATAAGGAAGCGGAGGAGAAACAAAAAGTAGTAAATGAAGAAGCGGGACGTCGGATGTTAGAGTCATTTTTACATGGTTTGTTAGGTAAACCCGGTGAGGTAACCAGGTTTAGATTTCCGGAAAACTGGGAGGAGGCAGTAATGATAGTGACCATGGTAGAAGCGGAGGAAATGAGTAAGCTCGTGGTGGAGGATGCTATGGTATTTGCAGTCCAGTGTTGGAACTGTAATAAGCCAGGACATGTAAAATCAGAGTGTAGGCAGGCCGTAAGGCGCGTATATGGTCGCGGAGGTCAGTTTCAAAGCCGTGGTCAAAGATTGAGGGGAATACAGGCGGAACTCGAGAATAGTGGGCGTGGTCCAGTAGCCACAACACAATCAGAGAGGGGTAGTACGCAAAATTATTGTACCCAAAAACTGATGTTACGCCTAATTCATTTAGGTTAGCCCAAGTTGAGTGTTTTAATTGTAGGCGCATGGGACACTATATAAGAGATTTTAGAATTCAGACGCAAAATTCTGGGGCGTTAAACTCCAGAGGTCCGTCGGTGTAAGCCACCCTGCTGAGGGACCTCAAATGCACAAGGAATCTTGTGTACCCAGTTTTTATGTGGATGGTTATAAGGATTTAACCATTCAAGCCATAATTCAAGGGAAAGTGCTTACATTTTTGTTAGATTCAGGTGCTAAGATTTGTAGGAGTGTGTAGAAATGAAAATATCTGCTCGGTTGTAGACGCTAATCTGTGTATTGGAAAATGACATGTATTATTAAGGAGTAAGGGTTGTTAAGGAAAATATAAATAATAGAGGATAAATAATTCTGGGGCGTTAAACTCCAGAGGTCCGTTGGTGTAAGCCACCCTGCTGAGGGACCTCAAATGCACAAGGAATCTTGTGTACCCAATGTTTATGTGGATGGTTATAAGGATTTAACCATTCAAGCCGAAATTCAAGGGAAAGTGCTTACATTTTTGTTAGATTCAGGTGCTAAGATTTGTAGAAGAGTGTAAAAAATGAAAATATCTGCTCGGTTGTAGACGCTAATCTGTGTATTGGAAAACGACATGTATTATTAAGGAGTAAGGGTTGTCAAGGAAAATATAAATAATAGAGGATTGAGGAAAAAGATGTAAATATATGTAAAGTCGGGTCACAGAGTATACTAAATGTTAATATACAAAATTTTTTGTTTTTATTATGATGACCTTAAATATTCTCGAACTCATAAGATTTAAGTAGATACTGGTGGAAATTAAAACTGCACCTTTTTAGAAATATTCAGGTTTATTAAATCAATCCAAATTTCAATTATTAACCTTGTATTCCACCAATGAAATGTTTTGCACAATAGTTTAAAATTACTACTTCCTTAGGCAAGGCACTTTCGATTTAACATGGACTCACTGTCCTCCAAATACGTGTGTATAAAATATAAAATAAAATAATAATCTTGAATAAATTTGTATGAAATAAAATAAATAGGCTTCTTCTCAAAACTAATAAAATAAAAATTATAAACTTCTTTAAAATAAAATTCTCAAACAAATCTAAACAGTTCTCAACAGGAATTTTTCACAAGTTCCTACAGGATATGGTGCAGCACCTGCAGCTCTTAATTTTAACTAGAATCCCTATAATTTCAATTAAATTTTTACGTTTGACTTTAAATAAATAACTCCTTTACAATTTAGATATATATTAGTCCACACTCAACAGAATTTGATCGTTAATTTCAAATTTCAATTCCAATTTCAAATTAATTCACTTCTTAAATTTTCAAATTTCAAATTTAGAAAAATTTAATAATTCAGTCAAAAGTACTTAGCTCTTTGGTCGTGAAGGTCTTGGAGTTTGGTATTAAAATAATCTATACCAACGGATCCTACGCCCGACACTACTTTTAAACTCGCACTAAAGACTTTACTCTATCGCTTCTCAACTCGGAATGGAAGCAGAGCGTGTTTTCTCGGCCTGCACCGACTACGCTCCTGTTCCTGCAGGCCTGTTTGAATCACTCTCAACGCAGGTTCGCCGCCTAACAAAAGATTGAGTCCACTGTAGACTATTGTTTAGCATTCACTGCCATCAAGTCAGGTCTAGACCAGATTCCAAGCGCGTTGTGCCTGCCGCTGGATTACAATATAAATTTACTTTTTTATTCCCTATCCATTTACAATTCTAAAATAAAATTTTATTTATTAAATTTTTATTTTTATTTAAAGTATATTATGTAATTGGTATACAGAGTAATAAGGTATATACCTTATTACTCTGTGGACGGGTCGTCGCGTAGGCACATTATTATGGTTGCGTAATTAGTTAGTGAGGAAGGGTAGTAGGTTAAGTACTGAAGTGGTAGTAGCTTACAGAAATATATCATGAAACTGTGATGAATAACATTGAGCAGCAAATTTTAGAGTGTAGTTAGTAAACTAACATTGGGATTAACACTCGCATGGTGCAGGGTTGAGCTTTACGTTGACGTCGTGTTAATAGGGGCGATTTCTATATTGCAGGATTTACCGGAGGAGCAGTGTGTGCAGATGGGGGCAAAGAAATACATTGTAGTCTGTTACCTACGGGAGTTTTGTTTGTTAATGAAAAGGACATAACGATTTCAGGGGATTATTTGACCGTAGCTAGTTCGTAGGACATTGATTCTTACAACAATTTGGTCATAGCTCTCTCGATTCTTGTTCATGATCTGGATATTAATTAATTGAAATGCCACAAGATGAAATTCTTAGGGTAAGACAGGGAATAGCTCAATTAAGGAGCATGTTAAATCAAATAAGTGTTCTAATGGAATTTAAGTAGTCTATCAGTACCACGGATATCGGATCTCGTAAGCAGGGCCGGATCCAGGGAGGGGCAGGGGGGGCATGTGACCCGGGCGCCGAGTTAGGGGGGGGCGCCGCGCCGGGCGCCAAATGATGGGATGAGGCCACCATAAAAAACATTTACCATTTCTACTGTCAAGTGTCAATAGCACAATATAGTCTACGTACATACAACTTCTTACTTCAGTAAACTATATTTGCGCAAACCAAAAGAACATAGGCCTAGTAAGAAATATCTTTAAAGTGGCAGGGTATTTTCATAACTAAGGCTGTGGGTTGGCAACATTGTCTACGGCTTGACTAGGACTAGAAAGCGCAAGCGCAAGTCTCCCGCTCCCGCCCCTGACTAGTGACTCGTGAGTGTTCCCGCTTGACGTGAGCGTGAACTTTTGATGAGTTTTAGGTTAGATTTCATGTCGCAGTTGTATGAATATTCTACCTGTGACTAACATAGATCAACATGTCGAAAAAACCATCAGGGTGTTTCCACAGAAAGAAAGCTAAAGCAAGACAACAAGACGCCGCGAAATCGTCAACTTTAATGTCATCATGGTTGCAAAATATCAAGGACCAAGTTAACTAATTTTTGTTGTATTTTAATTTGTTAAGATTCATTTTGAGTACAAAACAGTTATAGGCTATAGCGGCATAATAACAACAAACTTCAGTTTTAATGTTAAAAATAGTGGTTATAGATCATTAATTGTAAATATAGTTTTAGTTTATAGATATTTTATAGATTCGTTGCCTGAATGAAAATCCTCTCCCGTTCACATTCGTCGGCCGACGCCCACCACACCTTGCGTAGCATAAACACATTTAAATATTCAGAACTAAATACATTAAAAAACATATACATAAAATGCTTCTTTCACTTACTTTCTATGCTATTATTAACGTTAGTTTTAATACGGTAACATACGTACTAAAATGTTAACAATACATTGATTGTAATAATATCCCCTTGGCCCTTACTACTAAAACAATTAATATATCGAATAGGCTGTAGGCTAGTACTGTAATAGTATCCCAATTAAGATAGCATGTTTTTTAGCATTATTGGCACTATTTAACAACATTATATTTTTGTAACGTTTTTAGTTAGGCCTACATGATTTATAAAACGTTACACAATGTAATAATTTGTTTATGTTGTACATGTAACCTACTTAAAAAAATTATGGTTGCCTGTAAAGTCGGTTTTTACGGGCGAAGATTTTACGTGACAACGTCTTTTTCTCGGTAGAATATTTATTGATATGAATATTATTAAATTGCACAATAGGAACAAGGAATTGAATGAAAATAAGAATTGCACAAATTTTAACTATAGAAATATATTTTGTTTACTAAAACATTGTACATAATTTGAAATTAATTAAAATTTGTTATTGTAAATGGTAAAGTTGAATAAAACATTTACTAAAATTGGAATTTGAAATTCTTGCTAAACACAGTTAAATTCTAACTCCGCGCGTGGTGATTGGTCGGTTTAGTTCGTTTGTTTGGTCGCACTGTTATGACAGGTTAGAGGTTATAATTTGTTATTTTAAATGTTTGACTAGCAATACGCGCTGTTTCTTCTCAATCGACTGAATTACGATTGATTGCAGAGTGATTTAAACTAATAATTTACTTAACACTATCAACATTTGTCAATAGTATGACATAACCTATAAACTCAGTTTCTCAACTTTTGTGTCAATCTAACAATTAATCAATCAATCATAGTTTACGATAATGAAATATCAGTGTACAATTATTTACCTTTATTGTTGTAGTTGTTGTAAATGACGAATCTAAGCACTCCACATTTTCACGAATAAACATAGTTATCTGCTTTATCCCGTGCGGCGGACCCACAGTTATCTGCTTTATCCTGTGCGGATCCCATGCGGCGGACCCACTGGACGGGCATCGTAACGTTACCGGGCGTTACACTTTTTCATGAGTGACTCCGAGCCGCAACCTAATTTAAGACGTTGTCACATCAAAAATTAAAATGTTTGGTCATGTGTGCATTTATGTCTGTTGCTTACAGACGAAGCCGAACCTGAAGCAACGAGAAATAAACCGTCTGTTCAAGAGGATGCAGTGGGAGAAGAAAACGCTGGAGGAGAAGATCTCATGGACGTTTGTGCAGAGGAAGAAGACAACAATGACTTTATTTGTGAAAAACCACATACTTCGCATGCTACTGATTTTTGGGCCTCTTCTACGTCATTTCAAGAAGCCGTTTCAGTTTTAGACTCAAAAGGGCCTAACCGTGAAGAACAGGAGAGTGAATGTGAGTACAATTTTAATTTTAATGACCCTGGAACTTGGCCAACTCAGCTTAGTGACAAACAAAGATGTTACATCATGCAAAGGAGATGTGAAAACGATGATCATAATCCTGATTTGAGTAAAAGCGGTAGGGAGGGCCGAAACCTTACAAAAGATTGGTTTTACAAAATTTTGAAAAATGGTTCAAAGGTCAAAAGATCTTATTTGGCTTACAGCGAGACAATGAATGCTTTGTACTGTGTTCCATGCAGGCTTTTTCGTCATTTGAACACAGAACATGAATCAACAATTTCGTTTTTAGCAAGAAAGGAGGGATTCACAAATTGGAAAAAACTCAGTGACAAATTGCCAGAACATGAAAACTCCCAGTACCATAAGAAAACCTTTGTTTCATGGAAAGCATTAGAAACGTCACTTGGTAAAGGAGGGATCGACAAGGAGTTGCAGGATTAGATAAAAAAGGAGGAATCCCACTGGAGAGAAGTACTACGCTGTATACTAGATGCTGTCTTATTTTTGGCAAAACAGGGTAGTGCATTCAGAGGGACAAACGAAACTTGTAACTTTGCAGATCCAAATAGTGGAAAATTTCTCAACACTATAGATTTAATTTCCCACTATAATGAGACCTTGCGTGATCATATTGGTCGCCATAAGAAAGGGCAGCTCAGCTATTTTTCTCACACAGTACAAGATGAGTTTCTTGATCCCATTGCAAATGCAATTAGAGAAGACATAATTCAGGACATAAAAAAAGCTAAATATTTTTCATTGATTTTTGACTGTACCCCTGATGTAAGTAAAGATGAACAAATGACTGAAGTCATTCGTTACATTAAATATACTGACGAAGGGCCAGAGGTATGTGAAAGCTTTTTAGATTTTTTTACTGTGAGTGAAAAAACAGGCGAGGGGCTTTTTGAAAGCATTGCTAAAAAGCTCAAAGAAGATGGTCTAGACTTGATGTTTTGCAGGGGCCAGTCGTATGACAACGGAGCAAACATGGCTGGGAAATACAAGGGTGTCCAGTCAAGGATTGTGCAAGAGAACAAACTGGCCTACTTTGTCCCATGCTCAGCCCATTCCTTAAATTTAGTTGGGGTTCATTCAGCAGAGGCCTGTGTTGAAGCACAATCGTATTTTGGTATTATAAACAGCCTCTATAACTTCTTTCATGGCTCTACATCAAGGTGGGAAGTTTTAAAACAACATGTTCCCCTTTCGTTAAAATCAGAAAGTAAAACAAGATGGTCAGCAAGGATTGATTCTGTGGAGGTTATTTATAAACATATGGACAAAGTGCTCTCTTCTCAAGGTGGGAAGTTTTTAAAACAACATGTTCCCCTTTCGTTAAAATCAGAAAGTAAAACAAGATGGTCAGCAAGGATTGATTCTGTGGAGGTTATTTATAAACATATGGACAAAGTGCTCTCTTCTCTTGAAGACTTAACTACCCATGAGTTCTCATCTCCTGAAACAAGAGCTGAAGCTAAATCGCTACTTAAAAACATGAAAAGGTTTGAATATGTTATTATGACATGCTTTTGGTATTCAGTCCTCAAGAAAATTGATAGAGTTAGCAAGTTTCTACAAAGAGAGGACACAACAGTAGACAATGCTGCAAGAAACATACAATGTCTTCTAAATGTATTATCTTCAACTAGGGATTTAACTGTTTCAGAGGCAATTGATGAGGCAACATTTTTAGCTAATAATATGGGCATAACAGCAGAGTACAAGGAAACAAGAAAGAGAAAGAAAAAGAAAATGACAGGAGACACACATGAAGATGATGGGCCAAATTTTACTGAAGAAGAAGAAGAGCTTTTCAAAAGATCACTTTTTCAAATATGTGATAGAATTATTAGTGAGCTAACTAACAGATATGATGCGTTAAAAGTCGTTGCTGATAAGTTGAATTTTTTGTGTGGGGATCAAATAAAAAAAAATGGATGTTAAAACTTTGAAAAGTAAAGCAAAAGAATTAGCTACAACATATGCCAGTGACTTAAATGAAGAAGAGCTTGTGAATGAAATAGAGAGTTTTAAATTTCATGCCTTAAATATGGAAGATGGATTGGAAGACGCAACAGCAGCATCTTTGCTCAAAATATTGCATAAGAGCAAGTTGAAAGAGGGTTATCCAAACATATATGTAGCTCTTAAAATCTTTCTAACGCTTCCAGTCTCTGTAGCATCTGGAGAGAGAAGTTTCAGCAAATTGAAGCTTATAAAAACCTATTTAAGAAATTCTATGAAACAGCAAAGACTAACTAATTTAAGCATTGTATCAATTGAACATGAAAGGGCTTCTTTGATTTATTTTGATCAGATAATTAACACATTTGCAGCAAAGAAGGCTCGGAAGATAAAGATTCTATAATTGTTAGTATTGTTTTTTTCTAAAACAATTGTATTGTTTTGGATTCATGTAAAATTGTAAAATAGACATTTCTATTTCATTAAAATAACACTTTCTTATTCAACCTAAGTTTTATTTTATTTCAACCCCATATACAAAGCATATAGTAGTAAAACTTATGGTAAATAGTTTGGTATCGGGGGGGGGGCACCAAAAGTCAAGCTTGCCCCCCCTAGAAGAAATGATAGATCCGGCCCTGCTCGTAAGTAAAGAGGGTTAATAGATTCAGTTGGAACATGATTGAAGTATTTGTTTGGAACATTAGATGTAAATGACTTTAACGAATTAAATACAAAACATGGTATTTTAGACAAAGTGGACGAAGACGTAGTTCACATGAATAAAAATCAGCTAACCTACGTGAAACAATTACAATATGGGTTGAGAGTTATGCAAGGGGATGTTCAAACCATTGCTAAATTAATGACTAACAATTTTGACAAAATCGCAAAGGTTATGGGAGAAGTTCGGGATAATATTATGGATTTAAATCGAACCATTGTATATCAGCATATGTTATATTCGGTAATAAGAAGTATGGAGTTTATTATTCAAAATTTACATACGGAATTGATCAAAATTCAAGGGGCATTAGATGAGGTATCGCAAGGTCATATTAGTTAAGTACTGATATCACCTTTTAAATTAACGGAATTCCTAACGGAATTAGTACGTAGGTTACCTGAAGGTTATTCACTTTTAGCACCTATAGATATCAGCATGGTACATATATTCTATTCTATTATGTAAAGCTATGCAGTTGCCTATAGTGACGGTATACGAATCATTTTCCAAGTTCCTATTCAGTCAGTAGACCGTTATTTATGTTGTAGAAAATTTTAACATTTCCCGTTTATATGGAGACTATTGATAAGTATGTGATCATTGAGGGTGTGAGTGATTGCTTGGCGGTGGCCAATGACCAGCAGAGGTATGCAACGCTAACTGAGAAGGACTTGAAGAGCTGCACCAAAGGGAGGTTGGCAGTGTGTGACCCAGTCTTCCCTATTCGAGTACAGCGGGAGGAGAGCTGCGAAGCCTTGCTGTTCCAGGAGAGGGGACTCACTGTGCCGGAAGAGTGTCAACGTCGTCTGTTGTCTGGACCTATACCAACAGAATTCCACCGAGTTCTTAACGGAGGGTTTTGGGTTTATTCAGTGCCAAGCGAGTTACTTATTACTGTGTTAATGAAGTAGGCCTAAGGAAAACGACAATCACAATTTCTAGTGCTGGTATTCTGCCAGGTACATCGAACTGATATGTATATTCTAGTAAAATAGTATTGTTTCCTTATTACAGGGGTTCCATGTTATACGGGAACTTAACGGACAATTTATTAATACCGGAAGTACCTTTTTTACTGTCGTCAAACGAGAAGTTCGTATTGGAACGTTACCATAATTCATCTGTTGTGAGTGATGATTTAGTGACACTACATCAAATCATAAACCGTAGTTCAACAACAGGGGACAGTTTTGCGAATTTGAAAAGGTACTACAGACAATTGAACTTGAAGTTGTGCGAGTAGAACGTGGTGAAATGGACACTTTCGCCAGGACTCAGTCAGTGCTTGGACTAATTGCCTTAATCCTGTTAGTAGTGGGAGTTTGGCAGAGGTAAGGTTTGTGTGCATTATTCTGCCTACTAGTCAGATGTGGTAGACGAGAGAAAAGGAACACCCCTCCAGTTAGGTTGACCAGACTACGAGTGGACGAGCCAGACGAAGCGGTGGAGAGTGAAGAAGCAATTCCGAGCTTGGAGCAAGAGATATAGCAGTCAGCAGCGGCACGAGACGATGTTGGTGGGTGCGCCTGAATTAGCACCCCCTGGACATAGCACCCCCTCGCTACTGACGTCATTTTGACGTCACGAAAGGGGGTGCCTAAATCAGCATAGTGGCCGTGTCCAGGCCCTGAATAAACACCCCCTTAGAATACGGGGTCCTAATTCAGCGCCTCGACCGTGTTCATGTGCTGATTTAGCACCCCCTTCGAATAGGGGGGTCCTAATTCAGCGCTTTGACCGTGCTCATGTGCTGATTTAGCACCCCCTTGAATCTGGGGGCTGCTAAAATCAGCGTATTGATGAGATGAATAATTACTCCAACGGAATATAGTAATAAACGTTTAAAACCATATTGCGATTTATTTTTCAATAAAATAAAATAATATATATATATAATTATTTATATTATATATATATATATAAATATATATATATATATATATTGCAATGAGTATATTTACTGCATTGCTGTGGTTTACTTAAAAATTTCAAAACAAACAGTTCATTACCAATTATAAAAATACTATGCATCAAATATACTTAAGTAAAAAAACTAGGTTCTAGGCATTCAAATACAGGTTTATTTTAAAGTAAAATTAATTTGAAATCGTGGTACGAACAACGCAGAGGAACTGATATTGCGTAAATCCCGGCATGTGTAATAAATATACATGGTCCAGAGATTATATCAACCTATTAACCACTTTAAAAACAATTATTTATTTATTTTAATTTTTCGAATACCAATCAAAAGCGGGAAAATTAGAACCGTGAAATTGTAATTTTGCGACGGCTAAGAGCGAATTATTTTTAAGGACGCATCATAAACTGAATTATACTATTTAAACTGAATAGTATAATTCAAACACACTTGACAAACAATTTAAATATTATTTTATATATCTATAAGAATAAATATCATTCAGTTATATCCATATCAGTTAGTTCAACTATAATTAAAAAAAAAAGTTGAAAACAATGTTAAAAACACTTAGCAATAAATATACTACCGTATTTTCAAAAGCGTTATTGCTGTCAAAACATACATTTATATACTGAGTATTATGGATATACATTGTTTAATTTCCCCTCTGTCGGTTAGTGTGCGTTTTTTTGTTGTTAAAAATGGAATATCTTGGAAAATCTCAACGAGTAGGTCACAATACAAAAATCGAGTAAACGGCAGCTCCAGAATATCTTATGCCAATCATGCTCACATCTTAGTCCCTTCATTTAAAGTACAGGAAATACATTAATATCTGTTGCCAAGCAACTTTTTTTCTAATAAATTAAAAAATACTAGAGATATTGCAAATGTATCAACAATGAACGCCTTTATGAACAATGAAGGACAAAAACAAATGTCTTAATTAACAATAATAAACTGTTGTATTTATCATTAAAGCTTCCATTTATTCACAATATATGTGAAAAAACTAAATAAAGTGACTAGGTTATCTGTTATATATTAAGAATAATAAAGAACAAGAAAATTCGTACAGTAATATTCAGACAATAATGCTTTTTATAGATGACAAAATCAAAGATAAGCGGTTTTATTGGAAATACATCTGATTGTCGCTTGACTAAATTTTCGTAAATAAATATGTCCTAAAACAACAGATATTAAAATAAATTCATTAAACATGAAATATATGATTGTATTCTATCCTTAGATAGGCCTGAAAACATGTATTTCAAATGTTTTGCATAATATATCACAAAAATAAAAGAAATAGGGATAAGATACTCTAAAGTTGATATTAATTTATTTTCACGAACCATGTTTTTTTTACAGTAAAGATGCTCTTAATGAGTTATTTATTATTAGTTTGAAATAGTATTTGAGTAATTTAGATTTGTGATACAATCCACGATCAGATTTATTCTTGTATACCTGCTGGATTTTAAGACATTCAAAGTTAATCAGATTTAATCGCCGCCATTTCGAAAGTATTAATGAATATTGTTTATAACTGGCCTTATTACCACAAATATTTGATCCAAATTAGGTAGGATTTGTTTATTCGTTTTAAGATATTAAAGCGAATTTGTATATAAAAATCACATACAAGACTAACGGATAGGAAACTAAGCACCAAAGATCTATTTCCATATTCTGAAATGCGTTTGCCATGACCTGAGCAGTTGCGGTATATAGACTTGTCCTAAGAATTACAGGACACTCTGTACATAAAATTATTATAGAGAGTGTTCCACAATCTCTACCAATATTTTCAGATATTATTCATGGACCAAATGCAAAAACAATCATATTCACCTTTCTAAAACTCAATAATTACTCTAATAGCCACAATTTTGTTTTGTTTTTGTCTTTTTTACTTTACTTTTTATATTTGATGGATTGTTTAGGTTATTAAAATTTTGTATATACCTTTATAATCTTAAGGAAAATCAAAAATTTAAATTTCTTACAAGCTTTATTTTCAAAATAGTGATTTCTAAAAGATCTTTAAGCGTAAATATCTTAAAAGCGATATATGGTAAAAAAATATCTAAATTATTACACAATTTAATAAAAAATTCTAACGATACCAAGTTTTAAAAAATTGGTTGTGAAATAAGGGAGATAGTTTGTTTTTTAAAACCTATTACTGTTTTTTAAAACCAATTACTGTTTTTTAAAACCAATTACCAAACAATATCCGCCTTTATTATATGACTGAATGTGGGCTGCAACAATCAGACTGTTTTGATTTTAGCTGCTCTAATCAAGTGATTTTAACATTACATTGCTGAACTGTGGTCATAATATTCTTAATTATTTCTAAACAAAGTTTCTTTTGATTGAGACGTCAGAAAAAAACACTCTAATACATGTTGATTACCTAGACCAAAAATTAAAAATGTCTTTGTAGTTATTATATGTCTATATTTAATATTTTGTTTTTAAATGGAAGACCTCAGACCTACTTTTGGCTTGTAAATTTATACGGAGTTTGTAGATATGCTATTGATTACGGTGTTAAACGTAGATGCTTAAATGTACCAGTAAAGATTGCTATTTGTTGCAGTTGTTAAGTTTTGTTCTAACCGAGGTTTGAAGATTTTGTTCTACCCGGAAAATAAAACATTAAAAAATATAAAAGTTTACTGTATACAAAATGAAATATTATGTATATTTGTGTAGTATTTTTTTATTATTAATGAAGTAATATTTATGCTTCTATACATCTGTTTACTACCTAGTTTACAAATCAGTTATAAAAATTACAACGAATTGAAAATTAGAGTGTAACAAAATTCTCTACACTTTCCGATATAAATAGCCTTAAAATAAAAGTACAGCTAAGCTGAAGTGTAATTTAAAATTTTTACCTTTTTATATACGCTTTATTAAAGACTTCACTGAGATTTCACTCTTCTTTTTACAATATTGTAAGAATGTTCATTCTTAAGTTTGACACTTCCAGATACATGGGGTTAGAAGTGCACGTCTGACTAATGTAACACACAATAGTTAAATATTCTTTAAACTGCATACAAAAGGGCGATGATTTTCAGTTTTTGTCCATACATCATTACCGTGTTCTAGTTTTATCTTTTCTCTTTACTCGTGTAAAAGTATCCGTTACCTAGAGAGTATAATATGCTACACCTTGGGCCTGTACACTCAAACATTGTTTGATTTCTTCTTATATTTTTTAGGAAATTTCATCAAACAAATTCACTATACATAATAAGTTATGTATTAATATAGGAATAACAACTGAGAATAACATCGATATTATTACTCAACCACTCGATACGGCCACATCAGTTTGAAAAGTAGGGTCGGTAGTGCACGCACGGGTTTTCGTCAGCTTCGTCAAAATTATGTGTGGACCTACAGTCCTACAATCGATATTTGCAGGTTGATTTCACTCTGTATATTTCATATTTGGTAGACGGCCAATATATAACGAGCAACGATGTTAAGGCAAAAATAACGAGTTTCAAGTTTTTAAATGTTTACTAGCTGATACCCGCCCCTTCGTACGGAATTTTTCTAGAATAACTGGTACGTCATAGACATCTCCTTCATGTCTTTAAAAAAATGGCATACTACTGATGAAATAAATTATGGTCATTGGAAAATATTCCAATTTTAATGTCAATGCGACATTCCATGATTTTTTTGAACTGATGTCTAAAGTAATTAAAAATCACGATCCCTCCCTTTCCTAAAGTATCGTAGGTAATAAAAGATTTATGATCCACATTTGAAAATAGGGTTACTCATAAAAAGGAGCAACAAAACATATATGTGGGAATACTTTACATGTAATAGTTGATATCACTTAATATGAAAGTCCCAATATGAATTCTATTATTCATTCTCGTAATATTACACTAATTATCATCGATACCGTTAGAAAAAGTAATATAATCGAGGGTATAATCCTTTACCAGAGGGATATATCTGCTAGAAGTAAGATGGACAGAAGTCGACCACCAAACATTTTTTTACATTAACTAGTTAGGAAGAAACCTTTGCGGATTAATATACTTCATCCTTAGCTACCAATGCCTCATCCATAAGTTTTTTATCACAGTGTTAAGTTCATAAACTAATAATGTATCTTCAAGTTGTAGCCTCATGTGAAATGTATTTGATGTTTCTATAATATATTCCTTTAATCATGAAAAATAGTTAGGCATGATTCTATAGAGGATATTTTACACGTAAGCAATAGTAATACTTATGGGCGTAAACCTTGAGATATTTTTTGTGAGTACCATTCTACGGATTTTTGTGTAGTGTTAAGTCTATGTAGCTGTTCCATTGTGCAGATTATTCACTATACGCCTAATAGTGCATAAGATAAAAAAAATTATAATCTAGTTTCTTACTGCAGATGGTTACGAGTAATTATTGAAGGGCAGGTACTGAAAAATTATTTCTGTAATAAATGACAAGTCAAAAACTGTAATTTTCATACTTCATCTGTTTCATTCTATAAACCTAATTTTGAAATTTAATTAAAATTAAATATGAAACAAAAATGCCGCAGAGAAAAATTCTATACTGTGTAACAGTGAACTATTTTGCCTAAAATTACGAGCCTAAATTGTTTACAAAAATTATTTGTTGTAATTGTTTTTTTACATTTTAGTTAATTAAAACTAAAAAAAGAAGATTCCATTTCTGTGAAGCTATTAAATGAAATAAATACTTTAATTATGGATTCATATACAAATAACATAGTTTTAATTATATGTAGAAACATGTTTCATTGAGTTTTCACGATTGGGTTAAGTTTGAACTGTTAATGCTCAGTGAATACCCTTAACTAGACTATGAGTAGACTAGATCTTTCATTGGTATGGACGCCCAGTACTCAATACCTGTACAATAAAAATGACACAGCAAAGATACTAGACTAATTGTGTATAAAAACCATAATTACATTTTTACCTTCCGTAATATTCCAAAAATCGACTCAGAATCGACGAGAATTTTATGTTTTTTTAAATATATATTTAGCAGTGCGTTAATTAAATTTACAAAACATATTAACTGAAAGAATAAACTGAAAATAGAATAAATGAAGGATATGATTTAATTTATTATTTTAATAGGTGATATATAGAACAAATTAAGAAAGCAAAGTCATGAGTGAAAATTATTACACAAATATGACAATGCGTATGAGAGGGAGGAGTTCTAAGGTCTATTAGCCTTGTTAGTCGGAGCATTATTATGTAATATTAAGTCTATGGTAATTTTTAAGAGAAAGTAGCCATATTTGATTATTATATTATTTAATCATTCATCGGAAATTGCAAAACAATCGTAGATAGTAGCTTATAAGAGGCAGCGTCACAAAAATCCAGATAACAACTATTATATTTATGATTTGAATTGAATATGTAAAAGATAAATACCCTTTTTGCTGGTTGAATGCTAGGGGGTGCTAATTCAGTGACTGAGCCATGTCCATGCGCTGAATAAGCACCCCCTTGGAACAGGGGGGTGTTAATTCAGGGGCCTCGACCATGTTCATGCGCTGATTTAACACCCCCTTGTAGCCGGGGGGTGCTAATTCCGTGCCTGGTCCGTGTCCGTGCGCTGAATTAGCACCCCCCTGCGTGACGTCAGAGCCCGAGGGGGTGCTTATTCCAGGGGGTGCTAAAGCAGCGTCCCCTGTTGGTGGCCAGTCTGAGTGTATAACCTGGAGAGGACAGCATGGCAGCGCAGTAGAGAATAACGACGCAGTGTATAAAAATGTTAAATGTGATAATTTTAAGTAGTTTTATTACTATTGTATTAGAAATAATCTTCTGAATCAATTATTGCTACATAATTATTACAACTGCATTAGTGGTGAGTACATTAACAGTTGCTTTATCTCGAGGTTGTAAAGTAATTCAGGTTTGGCTTATGCTAACCTGAGTGCCAATAGTGTTCATTAATATTGTTAGTTTCCTGTTACAACTCATTTATTTATTCTCGTTTCTTGTCATCATTTGCATAGTTTTTTTATTGTTGTAATTATTGTTATTTAGTTTATATAATTTGCTACAAATATATTGTTTAATTTATGATATGTTTGCACTCACTGTTAATATATAAATATATTCCATTTTTCTTCTGCCACTTGGAATGTAATGTTAGGATGTAAGTAGGTATGTTAAATGTAAGTTGGTGTTGACCGTTGAAATAAATTAAGGTATTTTTAATGTGTGTATTTGTTCTAAAACGCTGTAATGTCATTTTGGGGTAATGAACTCTTTAACAAGAGAAAAGTTGTGAGTAGTTGTAGGTGTAAATGTAACTGTGAAAGTAATATCGGTTTACTGCAGGTCTGTAACCTTATAATATTTATGCAATCAATATTATTGGCTTATTCTTTTAAATGGCTTGCAAAGGAAGGTAGGTGGATGACTGACCTTAAAGGTTAGAAGACTGATCAATGTTGTGTTCATTAAATAACTAATATAATTTAAATGTTTTGAATTTTTAGTTAACGAGTAAGTAAACATTTTTTTTTATTTTTTTTATCTGGGTTGATATACCCGCACGGTGTAATTATATTGTTCTGTGGAATGAGCTTGATAATTGTGGATCTTCCCTTGACCTTGGTTATACACATATAGCCTCGGAAGACGTATAATTGGCAAGGTAATCTACTTGGAGCCTACAATGCTGTTCCATGTGACATGAGAGCACATTCGTGGGTAGTTTGCAGCTCAGTTCCTGAAGGCTGATGTCTTGCTCGGCAGGCGGGTCACTGCATTAGATTGGGAGCCTGAGGTCGTTACGTGCATGTTGGGTAAGCAAGGGCAGCCTAAATTAGTTGAAATTTGATTCGGAACACAGCACTGGAGACGAGTTTTATTTTGTAACTGATGCATAACGAATATTTGCTGTCCTGACGTAGAAAGCACACCCCACTTACTTAACATGAATAAAAAGGGTGTTCTCCAATGATCACTAATAACTACAAAAATGTTTGGAGACATTTAATCAAATTTCATAAAGAGAACCCAGAGGCTACTACACCTTTGTGCTAAAGAACACAGGTTTCTAAATGTAATGCAGATAGGGTTAGGAGAGAGAAAACGTCAATTTCTTTCAACAATCATTATTAAACTTACCGATGACAGCTCTAATGCAGATTGTAAATTTCCAAATCAGTGAGACAAATAGGGTGTTATTACGACACCAAGAGACCATTATAGATAAATAATAGTATTGCTTTTGAGAAAATGTCAATGTTAAAGTAAGGTGCTCCTTTCCTGTAGTCAAACATTAACATGTGCAACATCTGAAGGTTACATCATCAAATATGCAACAGCAAATGTGCAGGTTACAGGATTTTTTCAGATATTTGCAATTGTTAAAAAGGTAAAAATTTTCAAAGCGCCTGCACACTAAAAGCTGCAATTACGAGACATTTAGGTATAGCCAAACACTATTTGAAGGCACTAAGTTATGATGTATATTTGTATTTAAGATAAATTTCTAGTTGAACTTAAAGCTTGAGTGTTAGACCACTTTATAATAAAGTACATGTACTTGTACAATGGCTATAAACATACAAGTACACAATTTTCTTGATCGTGGCAACAAGGCAAACTCTACATTGGCGTTGAAAATATAATTCACTTGAACCAGAAGTGCACACACACACAGGTAAAGCTTACGAAAAGCGTGCAAAGCCACGTGACACAGGTAGTTATAAATAATAATTATTTTTTTGTAATTCCATTTGTAACCGAAAAACTAATTAAAAGTAAAGTAAAAAAAAAGTAAAGAATGTCTTATTTTACCAGGCGAAGTTAGGGCTAAGAAGCCCTCTCTAACACTTAACCTGGGGACCAACGGCTTAAAGGTGACTTCCGAACCACCACCAATGGCCGGGCAGGCGCGGGCGGGCCGCTTGCAACGACAGGATCGCTCAGCGGTCACCTGTCCAAGCAGCAGCCACGCTCGGCGTTGCTTGATCTGGTTATCTTGCGATAACCGCCGTACCCACTACACTGCGCCACTGGCAAATTAAATTAAATGCTATGAATAATTATAAATTGTTACTTTTATTTCGCCTGACATTAATCCTCCTCTCAAGGAGTTTACCTACGAGGAATAGGTAAAAATATTAAATATAAGCATAGGTAAAGTGTTTAACTGTGCAGTGGTTAACACAAACATGGTGAAACAAGAAAAACAATATTCAAAATTTAACATGTAAAGGACTCAAACAATTGGTAGCCTTAAAATGTTGATGACACAGTAATATTAATCATGCCATATCATTTCTTTAATAGGGGTAACTAAAAATCTTACATAATTTAGAATAGTGAAAACTAAAATTTTATTTACCATGAGTAAGATTTCTTGTGTTTATTCTTATACCATCTACTGTCCAAAAATAATTGTAAAACATTTTTCTTTCTACCATGGTCCACAAACATGGTGAAACA
Organism: Homalodisca vitripennis; assembly: GCF_021130785.1. Taxonomy (NCBI): domain Eukaryota; kingdom Metazoa; phylum Arthropoda; class Insecta; order Hemiptera; family Cicadellidae; genus Homalodisca; species Homalodisca vitripennis. The sequence goes on from NC_060213.1 coordinate 111,852,626, forward strand.
AGAAAAACAATATTCAAAATTTAACTAGTAAAGAACTCAAAAAATTGGTAGCCTTAAAATGTTGATGACACAATAATATTAATCATACCATATCATTTCTTTAATAGGGGTAACTAAAAATCTTACTTAATTTAGAATAGTGAAAACTAAAATTTAATTTACCATGAGTAAGATTTCTCGTGTTTATTCTTATACCATCTACTGTCCAAAAATATGTGTAAAACATTTTTCTTTCTAACATGGTCCTTTCTGAGGCCAACACATAAGCTATGAGGACAAGTGCAAGTAATCCAAACGGTCCTATCACAATTCGAGGACTGATGTAAGTTCATAGTTTCTTGCATATTATAGTTTTAAATTTATTCATAGCTACAGTATAAAGTTTACCATTAAGTTAAACCTTTTGCTCTAAAACCATTACTGTCACTTTAGCAAATTTTAACATGAAATATATCATTGTTTCTGCATAACATAAATAAATGCAGTGTTATGCAAATATATAAGCTTTTAATAATTATATTTTGGTTAAAATATGTGTTGTATATTCAACTAATTTTATTTACAAAGAATGTAATGTTATTAAAAATATTATAATTGTATATCTATTCTCCATAATGTCAGGACATATCTTTAAATTAGCCTGCAAAGTTGTGTGCAATATTGAATCTTTGAATACCATACATCTATAACCTAAATTGAAATAGTTTATTCTTTAATTTTGTTTTTAGTGTTAACATAGACAATCTTGAAAAAAAAATATGTAAAGCTAACAAATATACAGTGATTAAACGCCTAAATTTGATAATTTTCATTCATCTACTCTGAGAGAAAACTGCCTTATGTGCCACATACCAAAATAAACACAATCACAACTTGCATTCAAGCATAAAAAATAACATTCAAATTATAAAAAATAATACAGGAAATAAAGCAATAAGGTATAAAATCCATTTTTTTATAACAGTAAAATCTAAAATTTGTAGTAAAATAAAATAGGTTGAGAACAATAAATAATGCAGTCTCATAGTTTTAAATATTTATTGATATAAAGTTTTGGTACAACAAAAAATACAAAATAGATTCAGTATTAATCGTTATTGTTGTTGTAATGATAGAATAAAATGCTACATACAAAGTATTTAACACATACAACCAAGGTTGATGTCACGTATTTTGCATTGTATCTTAAGTAGACTTGAATGAAACCTTTATTGATGGTTAAAATCTGAATATGAATCACCACAGAGTATAAACACTGTAAAATGTGTTTGGAAACTAAAATATAATTTGTTCAAAGGAGTCTACATTGAAAGTTCAACTAATAAAATAACTTTGTACTAAGTTTATTTTGAACAACAATACAAATTATATTAGAATAAATCTTGGAAGAATGTCACATGGTATAACCATTCTAAAAATATACTATTATAATACTTGATATAAACTGTTTCAATATTTTTTAATATGGTTTGTGGGCTTAATCTCACAACAGCCAATTGACATTTTTTTAATAATTGATATAAAAAGTAGTTTTTTATTTGATAATTATTGTGTACAGGCCTGAATTGTTAGCTACCTAATTTTGTTACAACATAACAGAAATTTTACTCTTTTAGGTGTTTCTAGGATTTATTATAATATATTTCCATATTTACTCACGAAAATCGTGTTGCTTGGTATAATTTACAGACAACCTGTACAGTACTAAACAGTATTAGAGCAACAAATAAATCTACCTTATAATAAAGTGAAACTCGTGCCTAGTATATTGCCAAAAATATCAACTGTTACTTGCCAACTGCTCAATAGAAGCAGTTGATCACGCATACGTCATCTAGAAGGAACACAAGATACTAGGTGTGGAGTTCTAGTAACTTCTCTGCTGTTTAGATGCAACACTCATTGAATAACAAGTATTTTTTGCGCAACAAGATAAATCATGACTTAATCTTATTTAGTAAAACATATCCAAGGCAAGTTAAGATAATAAAGGCTGTTAGGAAATTAAAATATAAAGTGACATGACATTATTTTCATTTTGCTACTCAAATTTTAAACATTATCAACAAAAATTACAATATTGAAGCATAAACCGATATCCCTTACCATATTTTTAAAGCACATATTATTGAATACCTACCCTCCCACCAAAGCTTAGGTCCCAATTTTTATCAGTTAGTGTTATAGAACAATAAAATACGAATTCTTTCAATCCCAACATTCATGAATCTTCATAAGACAAAACATTCATAATTTTTTTACTACCACACTATGTAATCAAAATGTGAAAAAATTTGTTTGCACTTAAAGTTATTTGTAATAAAATTGTGAGTGAGCTAAAAAAAAACTCAGGATATTTTGTATTACAGGTCTGACATAAAAAATATATAAACATAAAGAGCGTAAAAATTTTACAGAGTCAATGAACGCAAAATAACTTTACACCTACGTAGGTTTCACTACTTTTAGAGAAAGTCTTGTAATGTTTACCAATAACAGCTGGGGTGTTATATGAATATTAAGTAATGATAGAAGTTTAAATTCTTGATATAAACCTGTAAAAAACTTCAAATGGTGTTTCTTTGTTAACGTGTACAGTTTATTACATTAACAAATGTACAGGTTGTTATTAATACATCTTTGCAGATAATGGCACTTTTATTAAGATATGAAGTACTTTTACTATAACGTAGACATTAGTTAAAAGATCTTTTCAGAAACCTAATTCATATTACTAATTGCTACAAAATATGTCACTATTATACATAAACATTTCTATATTCCGATTTAATAAAATACAACGTTTTATCACTTCCATAAATGTTCTAAATTATTTCATTGTTCACATAACGGAATACAATCTCTAGCAAATAATGCAGAATGGTGGAGATTATTATCAGTTTATATTTAGTATATACAGTCTAAATAAATAAATTTATATCTAAAAATACTACATAAAGCTAGCGATTTGCACAGTACATATTGCAGAAAGATGCAATAGCATATAGCAATTATTTTGTGCAACTAAAATGCAATTAAAAGTAGAACTAATAAAGGTGGGATTTACAGTCTATAAACAGGTAAGATCAAGTAAACTATGAACAAAATAACACAATAATAATAATAATATAACAATAAATAAATAGCAAAATAATAATCACATACAGATCAACCATAAGACTCCAACTTAAAAAGCTAAGTACCAATATTAGTATTAAAAGGTAAAAAAAACATGCAAATTATTATGAAAATTAAATTAACAATTTGCATGTAAACAATTAAAACATTATCTAAAAAGTAATGGAGGTTCAAGATTTACAAGTAGTTGAAGGCATTATTGAATCAATTAAAATTATTCAAAACCCAAAAACGTTTTGTTTGTATAGGAATAGTATTTGTTCAATGTAATACTGCTAAGTCTATATTTGAAGCTGCTCATTCCTTGTTTTGTATTTTGAATATACTTTTGAAGTTAAAACTTATTTGGAACTGTTCTTTGAAAGTTTCCATAAACGTTAACATACTGTACCCCACACAACGCTTATTTACACATTATTATATTGTGAATCTAAAAATGTTGAAAAATCTTTTTGCTAAAAAGACATTGTAACTGCGGAACACCAAGTTATTATAATTATTTAACAACTCAAGCACAACAATTATCACTATGAAATATGAGATGACTTTTTTCATGATAAAAATAAAAATTTCTAATGCAATAAAAGTTCAATAACAACTCGACAACATGAAGGAGCTGTAAGCAAAACAAGAGGGCATGCTGAGAAATTACGTGACTAAACTAGTTACTCCCGTTGTTTTTCAGAGATGTGACGGAACTGCAAATTAATATCAAAACATCCTGGACATGAGCAGCTTTAGAAATTACAACTTATATTTAAATTATGGATGAGTAATGAACATAAAGTTACAATAAAACACAACAATATCCAAGCATTGTTCAGTCATTATTGTTATTACATACATCTTTCAGCTCACATGCAAGAAAAAAATCGAAGAAACATCTTGATTACGTTTTTGTGGCCTCCTACTTGAATGTTATAATATGGTTCTAGCTAAAATAATAATGTGAGACATTTATCCTTATTTTTAGGATTTCATTACTAAGATTATTTGTTCAGAAACGTGATGACTCACACATAAACGCATCATACACGATACATACAATCAACATCTGTATGTACTAAAACCGATGCCTTTAAGATTCTTAGAAAATATTAGGAAAATGTTTTGGATCAGGAAACTACCGATGTTCATGTTTATATTTTGGTATTGCCAGATAGCTTAATTCAAATTAGTTTTTGAAGTATGAGAATGTTTAGCTGTTCAGAATGCGAATTGTACATGAAGCATTTGCTAAACCTTGACAAAACGTTAGTAATGGATATAAGATATTCATTTTACACCAGCTATTAGCATGTTAAATGTGATAGGAAATATTGTGTATACACCATAACTTATAGGTAACATAAAAACTAAACAAAATAATAAGTGTTATTTTACGAGGAAAAGAAAGACCAGCAAAACAAAGAGTGTTATTGATAAAGTAATGAAATAAGTATCATTACATATGTTACAGGAGTTCAATTTCTTCAGAATTGGAATGAACTCCAATAAAAACTTTAATATTTATATCAACATTAATTTTAATATTGTTTTTAATATTTTTTGAAGCATTATTTTCCAGAATTCTGAATCAACTTTAAAGTACAAATTAGAATGCTAACCGTATTAATACATAAAGGGCAATCACCAAAATATAAAAAAATATATTCTGAAGTGATGACTGTTACAATTCTTTTGAAGAAAAATAACAAAAGAGTAACCTTGTCTTATCTTGGAGAGAATAATATTAAGCCTTGCTGCATTAGACAATTAGCTTAATGATGTGAAATTACATGACAGTGTTAATTCACAGACCATTGAACAGGCAATTCATTACCATCATTACACAGATTAATGATTCTCGCAAATAATTTAAGTCCAGAATTTGTCTCAGTTCAAAAAAATTGTAAATAATTATTGAAATTCTTTCCTCAAACTTGTACTTCACATGTCATGAACAAAAAAACATATATTTTATATCTGTTCTGCAATAATCCAAAAAATAAATTAATTAAAAATTAAAAATTGGGTTTTTTTTTAACTGTAGTTTCTGCAATCATGAAAAACAGGTACTGTACAAGTGTGCATCTATTAAACAGCATTAGATTCTTTTAAAAATTACAGAATTATCAAATTTCTTATTGTACTTTAGTCATTACTATAGTCACACTTGTCAAAAGACACTTTTTTCAAATTATCTCAATTTTCCTGCATTTTTAATGTTATAAATTGGTATGATCCGCATATCTCATCACATTCCAAAGATTTTTTATTCAAATTAAATTTTATAAATAAAACATAAGACAAAACCATTAGTTTGAGTGGTTTTCTGACGACCTCAAATTGTACACTCTAAATTGATTACTACTTTCATTAAGTGTTTATTCTTGAAAAAATAAAAACTTTTTTGAAAACTTGAAAAGTCAAGCAACTTGTCCTTTTTTAATCTAGAAACGTATCTTGTTTTTAAGTTTGATGTATCTTAAGTTACGAGCACTATAATGCAGTTTAAACTCAAGAAACCCGGTTTTTTTTAGTTAAATTACTATGACTTAATGGAGGCTACAAATTATATTATCATTACAGTCTTCTTTATTGATATAATTGTATGAAAGACTAACAGAATTCAAATTTCTCATACAATAGATAATTGAATTATTAAAACATTCAGTACAATTGTAGAAATAATTAAATTGTATAATTAAAGGAATATTATTTGTTCTGACATTTCTGTTCACACATTTAAAATGAAAAAACACCCGTCAAAGAGTACCACTATTATTATTGTTATGACAGAAAGTCATTTGGATACTAATTAATAAAAGAGTTGACTAAACTTCTTAAAACTATTCACAAGGAAGAAGGAATGTGTGTTCAGTTGCAAAACTAAACTCTAGGTTAAAATATTACACTCAGAAAAGTAGAAATCATGGTGATCCTTCTGATATTGTTACTCAAAAGTTATGTTCATGAACTATGGCCGGAAAACATCTATTTTCACATAAACTTTTGATCAAGAAATTATCTGAATTTAGATAAAAAAGTTGGTAGTTCAACACAATAGCACAATTTGTTTTAACATGTTTGCTTACAGAGCTCACAAAAGCTGAAAGCATTGTTCAGCCTAATACACCTATCCACAGATGCAAATCTCAAAATATCAGATTAAAGTAACCATCGACAAGACAAACTTGCAACCTGTAGGAACAAAGTGATGACACCGATATGTACAAGTATGAAAAGCCTGCAACAGGAACCTCAACTGATGTACGGTATAAATATAAACAATATTTGTAAGTATCATTACCATATTTTACTGTGTACAAGGAATCTTAATTTTAATACACTTCGTAAATCAGACTCTTAAAGTTGGGATTTAATGATATGGTTTACCTAATGATTTTAGAATGTAAATAAAAATAAAATACTACTCTTAGATAAATATAGATTTGACATTTTCATGTGATTGCACTCAATTCTGCTTAAATTCTATCACATACTGTAATTTTACAAATATAATTAGACTGAAAAATATGAATAGATAAAAAGTAGAGATTTGATTTAGTACATTTATAAATAGCAATATATATAACAATATTAATTGGCAAAACTATGTATTCATAAATAAACTATTCTTATTACAGAAACATTGAAAATGCAATATTTACAATATTAAATCCTAAACTGCATTTAATATATAATAAATATATAAAGGTAACTATGTACAGTGGGAATATATCACAAGGAACTACGAGTAATACAAAAATATAGGCCATTGCACTACTTGATAATATAGGCTAACTGTGTAGCTTATTCACCAGTTCAGTGAAATAGTTTGAGAACCAAAAGAATATATGTTAGGCCTAAAAGTTGTTTTCCATATTAACCAACATAGGAAATGCCTGGTATCATGTTAACATTTATATGTAACTATTTATTTCACTTACAAAAACAATAAATAGGCATAATCCACTATTAAGAATAGTCTCATTTTTTTAATGGAGATTACCAGCACAGAGCTTTCATGCAAAAATACAAGAAAAACTTTTTGGTCTTGGAAAATAGTAAAGAAGGTTTGAAAATATCTTTAGAGATTACTTCAAATATATTAGATCAATATATAACAATGTTTAGAACATTATTACTAAGTCAAAATAATGCTTAATACAGTTGTTTCAAAATTATTTGAAAACCTTTCGTAAAGATAAAGCACGTGCATGTTTAGCACTGAATTAACCCCTTCACCGCAGCATGAAGGAACTACCATTGATAAATAAATAAGGAAATAGACGACTCAAACCCAGCCCATGTAGAGTAGTGCTGTCGCCAACGGCCCCACCAGGAGTGCAAACACGTAATTGATGTGGAAATCAGCACCAGATATCTCTCTGTACAAAGTAAGAACATAACCTTAGCATTAGCAATAATAGTGGTATAAATATCAAGAAAGCTTGGATCAATTAAATAATCAATTAAGACCAGACGGCCATTTTTATTTCAGCCTCTAAAGAACATTTTACCCTTTGACTGCTGTAGATTGTACAGCCAGCTCCACTCAGGTTTTCTTAGCTGCACTTGCCACAATCGTTTCATTGTAACCATACATGTTATATACCGGGTGCTTCAAAAAAATGTATACGCACTTTAAACTATCGTAGTTTTCCCGCTCTACAAGGCTAATGTTATATTGCTTCGCCAGGTGGCAGCATAATCGTCCCTTTATGTTATATTGTTAGTTGGAATTTGTAATATCAACATGGCGGACGTACGTTTGAGTTTTGAAGAAGGTAAGCAGGTTATTAAGTGGTACTGGAAGTTTGAGAATGTAAATGAAGTTCAAAGACAGTGGAGAAGGGATTATGATACAGAACCACCTTCAATACTAACAATTACACGCATACGAGACAAATTCGAAGTTCATGGAACAGTGTGTGATGTGCATAAAGGTCATTCAGGTCGACCTCGAACAGCTACAAGTGATGAGTCTTCAACGGCAGTCTTGGAACTGTTTCAACGCTCTCCTAACAAATCTTCGGGGCACGTGAAAGTGATGTAAGTGCTAGCAGCGTGCTACGCATTCTGAAGAGAGGCAAGTATCGTGTTTACATTCCAAGGCTGGTGCAAGCTAAGTGACAAAGATCCAGATCGAAGGTTGCAATTTTGTGAATGGGTTCAGGAGATGGTGATACGTGAACCCGAATTTATGGGTAGCATCATTTGGTCGGATGAAGCCCAATTCAAACTTAATGGAACTGTCAATAGGCACAATTGTGTTTACTGGGCTGAAGACAATCCTCACATTACAATTAATTGAAAAAGCTGTAAATTTGCCTGGTTTAAATGTGTGGTGCGGTTTGTCCTTCAAGGGGACTCATTGGACCTTTTCGATTTGAAGGTACTGTAACTGGTATTAATTACCTAACAATGCTTGCTGATTCCATATTTCCTGCCATTCGTGCATTATACGGTAACGATAATTTTTATTTTCAACAAGATGGTGCCCCGCCGCACTATCCAGGTACGAGCTTACCTGGATCAAAATTTGCCGGGCCAGTGGATAGGACGCAGGGGGCCAATCGAGTTTCCAGCACGCTCTCCAGACCTTACACCACCACTGGATTTCTTCTTATGGGGCACAGTAAAAGATGAGGTGTACAAACGTAAACCACATAACCTAGACATTCTTTGGAATGAGATTCAAGCTGTGTGTAGAGAAATCTCATTGGACGTTTTGATACGATGTACAGAATCAGTGGTGACTCGTACTCGGAATTGTGTTGATGCTGCAGGCCACCAATTTCAACAGTATCAACATTTGTTATTTACGTTTCATTTACATTGGACTTTAAGCTTTCTAATTTCCTAAAATTTTACTTTGTAGAACGGTAAATAAATTTTCTATGGAAGTTCAAAGTGTGTATACTTTTTTTGAAGCACCCAGTATATATAATGATTTTGTTAATTATTTTGTAGTGTATTTAGATTTCACCTCAAAAATATCTATGAAAGTGTATTGGCCTTTTTGAACAGGATATAAATAAGAAAGTTTATTGCAAAGTTGTTTTACTATAGGACCATTTTAGAATATAATCCTAGAAGTTTTCTAGTTCACGGTATTCTAAAAAAATGAAACAACACATAAAGCGACGTCATAACTCTCACACATGTAGCAGCGGGCAGGCAACGTTGACAGGATTAACGTATACTCGTCTTTACGAATTGCTTCCACGTGAGATACCGAACATCCAACACAAAGGTGTGCCATTTACCACTACTGAACTAGGAGGTTAAGAATAGACGTGGAGGAAAACAGTAGTTCAAAATGGCGTTCCTTCTTTATTTGAGAAGGGTCGGAGTAATACCAAACTATCAAATATGGATAGTGTTGCCAGAGGTACGATAATTATCGTAAAGGTACGATAATTTCATTGATTTTATGCGCCGGTAAGATAAACGATGGGTAGTTATTATCGTACCATGAAAGATTTTTGACAAATTTATACAAGTAACAAACAAACAAATAAACAAAAGTTTATTATAACATAATTTATTACACGAACATAACATACTTTTTCATTAAATTTGTACGATTATTTTATATGAAAGTACGATATTTTTCGTTGTTGGTATGATAATCGGTTTTTAAAATCTGGCTATACTGAGTTTGAGCAGATGCGGAGTTATAGGAAACTGTCAAAAACGGAGTTTTCAGAGGATTTAAAAAAAATCGTAGCTCCTTTGATTTTCGTTACCGACAAATTTTTTCTTCAATATTGTTTTCAGGAAAAATTGTAGTTTTCAGGGAAAAAAATGAACATACCTTTCCATGGTCACGTTAATGTAAATTGATACCAACAACTATCCTATACATGAGGGAAGATGTCAAAAACATCTAAGTTCATATAGAAGATCCAACCTAAAAATAAACAGGTTTGGACAGTTGTTTAAATGAGGTAAAACAATAGGTCAGGACTATTATGTAGTTCTGACTGACTACTACAAATCCATTAATCAGCTAAGAACAATGCCTGGCTTGCCTTCTGTAGGAACATTGATTTCTGCAAGGAGGTGGCCAGACTACAAGAACATCTCAATACATGCCAGTACTTTTCTTGAGGGTTATTTCTCAGGTTTCGTCTTCAGCGACGCAGCCTCAGTGTGCAGCATCAGTCTTTCCAGAGAGTCTTCAACGAAAGGGTTTCAGACCATCAGGGAAACTTAAGAAATGCAATGGTAGGTGTTTTGGTTAAGAGATGAGCTCAAAATAATCTAATTGGACCAGAACTTGTGGTATTAGTGACTTGGCAATAAGAACCAAGAACATCGTAAACTATGGCAACTCTATTTTGTCTACATTTTTGGAAAACTCTTGTTTTGTCAGCAGTTTACTATCCTCATGCTACACAAGATTCCAGCAGATGCCTTTAAGTGCAAAGTAACCAAAAAACTTTCAAAAGTATTCTTTTTCTCAGATAAATTCAACTTGACCAGAAAGATGATAAGATGTTTTAAGACACATACCTGTACTTGACTGGTGAGAGTGGGGTGGGAGGGTTGATTCCAGGAACTGCGCTGTCCAGGTACATGATGTGCCAAGTCAAGAAGCTAAGCAAGGCACCAGTGACTATTGGGTATGTTCTTAACAGATTCGGCATCATCAGTAGCATCTCCGGCAAGTTTTGTGGGACATCTTGAGGCCCTTGAACAAGAAAAAAATCACATCTTTGCCACAAAGTTTCGAGGAGTGTAAACAATTACATATTTTTTTTAAGTATCGTACCAAAAGTTTTTTCATTATATATCAATAAGAACCTTACATTTTATACTTTTTTTTAGTTACTAAATTTGTAACAATTATTACCAACATGAATATAACAAAACTTTACCTCATTATATTTTAAAAACTCAACATTTTTGTATATTTCCTTCTTTTGCAGACTTTTAAATTTGCATTTATCTAATAGAACATACATTTAGTATTACTATGACATATTACATTTTGTGTTTTGTACGTAAAGCAATATTTTATATCGACCTATCAAGACACAATTACATTTTTGGTTATTTTATTTACTTTACTGTATATGATAGTACGCTATATACATCTTGTATATTTTTACACAGTGTTCCATATTTCTTTATTGGATAATAAATTCTGTATCTTTTAGCTATTTTGGATTTTTCCAAAATTCAATATTTGTGGTGTTGCACTCAAATTGCTCAGTAACCAATAGTTATATATGCAAGGTAATACTGAGAACATATTATATGGCCAGTTAGAGGGTAGAAACTTAAATTAAAATCATTGTTGTTGATATTATTTAGTTTACAATATCATATACAATAAAAAATCAAATAAAATGAGAAATTTATTTAATATCTGGTAATACTATAGTAAGTAAACAAATAAAACAGAATTTAAAAATCAATCCAGCAAAACAACATGTATTCCATCAAAACAAATTTCATAACAAGAGTGCAATACGACAACAATGAGCTGCTAATTTCAGCTGTTCGATACAAATCAGCTAATTATTAATCAGCAGTTGAACATCATTTAATAACGTGATTATTGTGTTTTTAAGTGAAGGATAATGCTTAGTAAACTCATTGTTTCTCGGTTAGAGTTTTATAAATATTATTTCAGTCTAGAGTTTTATTTTGAACCAATAGGGGCTTTCCTTTCTGTTCATTTAGGCTAAATGGCTGCAATATAATAAGCGGCCACCACGTCAATTTAATCATCTATATTTCTGATTATCTAAATTACCAAAGAGTAACAAATAAAAATTCTGAACCAAATTACGTTAAAATCTGTATTTTAAATTATAGTATAGTTAAACTATATTTTCATACCTAAAAAAGAAATAGTTTAACTATCTATGCCTATATATATGTTATTTATTAAATGTAACAAATACATTTTCAGCCTACCAAAATATCGATTAGAAATACCTAAACTATTGAATACAAAATCATTAAAGTTATTTACAATTATCAGCTTTTTAAAGGTAATGATTATCAATAGTGTTTAAAATGTATTCAAATAAAGTAAAAATATTTGTGTGGTATTTGAGCAATGGCCACACAAACATTTGTTATTTGTTTCAATCTGTTAGACAAGTTAATCATTTTTGTCTTACATTTAATAAATTTATATACATTAAATCATTGTTAATTAATCATTAAATTATAACTTTTTTAGTTACAATAACATAGCTGAAATATAGTATAATTTGAAATAGGTACCTATAACTTAAACAATTTAAGATTTTGGTTTGTTTTGTTGTTCGGTAGTTTAGACAATCCGAAATACCAATGATTCAATTGTTGTTGTGGCCATGTATACTGCAGCTGTTTTATATGTACATACATATAGTTAGGTATATGTAGAACACTTGTTATTTAAGGACAAAACCTATTTCAATATAAAATCACTTGCTGAACACAAGTATAAAGCTATTAAATTCACTATAATACTATTGAAAATACATATCTCTAAGCTGTAGCCAGCCCCCTGGAGGGGTGTTCTTTGATTGTCATGGTGACAATTCAAAATACAACGGCCAATAAAGCAGAGCCATAGGTATTTAAATTTGAAGCTTCATCCTATAACATGCTCTCTTACAGTGGCAAAATTTATAATAATAAATAAAAGTTTAACTATTAGTTGATTGACTGTTTTTCATTCATTCTAATATTGATAAACAACGTTTTGTTTTCAACTAGAACATAGGTTTCACTGTTTCCCATTGTCAAATACAGGAAGAACAGTAGTGTGAATATGAGAAGAATAATCGTAAGAACAATAAAGCAGAGTATGCCACAGAGTTTCAATTTTGGGCCCTTTATTGTTCCTATGTTGCATAATGGGTTTACTGGATTTATTAAGCAAAATATCTCTTTACGCTGATGATGGCAGCCAAAAAATAAGCGATGCTAATTTGCAAGTTTTTGAAGCATTTTCTAATATTGCGAATGATTGATCAATTCTTAAACTATCATCAGTTAGCCTATTACTAAATAAAAATTAAATAAATTGTATTACGTTCTCTTAAAAAAGAGTGGGGAAAAAGAAATTATAAAAAAAACACGGTCTAATTCAACAAAATTTTTAGGTAGTCTATTATTCTGGGCCAGCATCTGATTTGGAATCTACATATCAATCAATTTAAAAAATATCATCAGATCTATATGTCATATGCCAAATGTAGAGAAAAAAATCCCTTGAGACTATTAACAACATTTTTATGATAACCTAATCCAAACCTACGTATATATATATAGCCTAAAACAAATAGTAGCCTTCTTCTCGCCAACAACTCTTCCTTTTGGGAAGCAGAAAACAACAACCGATCATCATAATGATATATAATTTTAACAGTGTCAAGTAAAGTCTGCTCACTTTGGGATTATACCGACCACACCCAGACATGAACCGTTATTTCACATTTTGCTTCTACTGATTACTAGATTAGCGTAGAATAATATTTCGTCAATATAAAACAGGAATTGTCTTATCGCAAATCCCTCCCCATCCTCAGACAGAGGTCAAAGTCGAGCGGTCTAGTTGATTGCAGAGTCTTGCCGCCCGTTCAGCTGGTGCGTCGCTTTGTTTTACTTCCGTGTTTTCTCCAAACACACAAATTCAACAAGAACAAACATTACCAAACAAAAACTAAACTCTTTATTGAAAAAAACACTCAAAACTTGTTTTTATTCTTGATCACACTCTGCCACCCAAAATGCGAGTGCCTCCGGCCATCAGCGCGGGCTTCGGCTGCCCCGCACTGATGTCGACAAAAGAGAAACATACCTCGAGATAGTACCTACCAGTAAAATACCAAATTCTAGAGGGGCTGATCAGAAATATAAATTGAATTGTAATGGAAAGGCAATTATGTACCGTGCAAAAAACTTAAATAATCATGTGATGCCGCGCCAGGCCTGCGTTATCGGGATTCTCGCGAAAGTACACACAGCACAACAATACCTGGAAAATACTTGTAATTTTCAAGTTTGTTAATTTAGTAATTAAAAAGTTGTATTTTTTTCGCTTCTATCATGTTTGTTTCTGTAAAAATTTAATATTTTTGTGTTCTTCATACTGGTGTAGGGTCGGTATAATTCCCCAAAGTACTGGTCTGCTCTTTCTAATAATGTAGTGTTTTAGATCCGCCCAGATGAAAATCATTTCCAAAAAAAGAGGCCTTCCCGAATAATACCCAAAATACAGACTTTAATTTAGAAATTTAGAAACATTGATAAATGATACTAAGTTCTGTTAATACATTTGAAGTATCAATGAATATTCAATGCAATATAAAAACTAGTCCCCTTATCGTAAACTTGCCCCAACAGACATAAAAAAATATTATTAAGCTACATTACCTAAAACTAACTATAAATTCAGTAAAATCAAGAGTATCTTAAATAAGGGCCTACAATCTTATTCGGTTGTTTTGTTATCGCATGGTTTCGATGTTTTATAATGAAGGAATAAATTCAATATAATTACAATTGATTTAACTTAGCTATATATACCAGTTTTAGTTATAGTAATTTTAAATGTAAAAGCAATAAACAGGAAGAAGTACAAATATATTTGAGACTTTGAAAAAATGGGCTTGAAATAATGAGGAAATATCTGAAGGTATTTCTTACAAGTGACAGATTTGTATCAGTGACTTCAACACTTATTGGTTTGGCGTCCCTGGGTTAACCCATCGGAGAATTCTTTCCGCCATTTCACATAAGCTTTTTTACTCATTGATAAACAAGCCTGGGCAAGTTATAAATATTCGTAAGGTTTCTTTAAGTTTAGGCCATAGTTGGCTTTGTTGTAATGTTACTATTAAATTTATGTTTTTTAAAGTTTTAATACTAGATTCTTGTATTGTTACAGTATTTTATTATAACTATTATTGTTTACCGATTTTTACACATTAAAGTTGTATAAAATAGCAATTGTTCCATAAAAACAATAGAATAAACGAGTGTAGGCCGTGGCCCCTTAATTAAAGTCTTCCCTAAATACTAAGTCAATAGTGTTCAATCAAGCTGAGGTAGGGTACGATAAGCGGACCCCGGTTTCTATATCGAAATTGGCAAACGATATTACTTAATCATAACCATCGATATAATCAAACGATACTTATTCTTATTTTTGAACTATTAACTTAAATAATGTAATATCAACAGCTGTAAACACTTTTAAAATCAATACACGTAGGTAAATTTAACACGACATTGCTTTGAAAGATGATAAGGAAGATGTGGATTTTCGTGGCTTCAACAATTTGGATCTCGTACCGAAAAAACCCATTACAGTATGTGAAATTTGTGGAAAGAAACAACTGTGACAGGAGCAAATACGGTCGTCTTTAGTTTTCCTAATTTTGGTTATAATAATTTGTTTGAACACAGTAAAATATTAAATTCATATTAGTAATTCAAAAACATATGATTATTAATTGAGTACTATAGGTACTTTTTATATCGATTGATAGTCTAGGATTTATGGTACTTTGGGATTATACCAACCACAGCCCCAGTTAATGAAGACACAAAAATATAAAATTATAGAAACAAACATGAATAGAACTAAAAAAAACCTCTTTAATTACAAACTTACAACGATTATCAATATTGTTAATCGGAGTCGAGATTCCGTTAATATGCCTCCAATCCTTAAAGTTTTTTCAATGAACTTAGTAACATTATAAAACGATGTAGTTGAGTAACAGAACTAACATTCCATCAATCCAACAAGCATTTCCAGGTATTCGTGATCGGTATTGTTTTTCGCTGTTATCTTATCTTTCTCGAGAATATCGCCCGATTACGTCATGCCGCCGCGGCCTCACATGATATTGTAAGTTTTTTTGCACGGTACATAATTGCCATTCCAATACAATTCAATGTAAAAATTTCTGATCAGCCCCTCTAGAATTTGATATTTTACTGATAGGTACTGATCTCGAGGGATGTTTTTCTTTGGTTAAAATCCAGTGCGGGCTTCGTGGCCAGACACCGAAGCCGAGTGGCCCGGAGGCACTATCATTTTTGGTGTGGAGTGTGATCAAGATAAAAATCAAATTTTTGTGTTTTTTTTCAATAAAGAGTTGAGTTATTGTTGTATTTTTGTGTTTGGAGAAAATGTAGGGTAAAGCACGGATGCACAACAAAGAGCGATGCACCACTGACAGGCGGCGAGACTCTGCAATCGACATTATCCAGTACTAGACCGCTCGAGACTTTTAACCTATGTCTGAGGATGGGGAAGGGGTTTTGCGTTGAGACAATTCCTGTTTTATATTGACAAAATATCGTTCTATCTAATATATCTATACGCTAATCCCTAGTAATCAGTAGAAGCAAAATTGTCAATTAACGATTCATGTCTGGATGTGGTCGGCATAAATCCCCCAAAAGTACCATTAAATTCATATTGTAATTCAAAACATATGATTATTTATTGAACTACTACAGTTATTTTTATATCGATTACTAGTCTTGAGGATTTGAGATATACCATATTAGGTTACCATCATGACTACATTCTTTGATTAAAAAAACCGGGTCCGCTTATCGTCACCCTACCGCCCAAGCTGTAACACGGAATTTGGATTATATCTAATATAGCACAGATCTAGAATTAAGAGTGAAATTATTATGAATAGTTCTTAATACAATTTGTGATTTTTATCACCACCTCCTTAATTGACATGTTCTTTAGAAGCTTTAAATTTCCATCCAAAGGCTTTTAACAGTGTGATTTTGATATGTTTAGGTGCTAATGAAAGTCTATCTTGTAAGATTACAAGGCTTCAGAATAAAAGGCTTGATTATGAGAATCAAGCTAACTTGTTAAATTAACCTTAATCAGCATGCAGAGTTATTTATTATCTAAAACAGATATAAAGTTTTATATACTTTAACTTGTATACTTACATAGATGACAACAGATTTGATCAGAATGAAAATAAAAATCGATAGCCAAGTAGTTTGTTTCAATAATAATTATCATTGAAATTCTGCCGGTGACCGTGTAAAGGTTTGCCAAAGATTTTTGTTTGGTTTTCGAAGGCATTGTTCACCATACACATGCGTACGCAGGAACATTGAACGATTTAGATTAAAATTTTGCACTTTCATTTCACCAAACGTCAACAAAGGACAAAAATAGAGCACTGACGCGCCCCCTCATAAACAAACAACATAACCTAATCTTGGCAAAAAGGAGTAGGGACAACACAAACGCAACATCAACAAACCACGACGAAGCAGCACCAACACAGCTGAAGTCTTTCCAAACAGTTTAAAAATAACATTTCCGTATGGTATTAGACTACATCAACAGTTGATCAATTTCTCATCTTGATAAGCGTACTTTACTAGTGAGAGGTTAACAAATAAAGTGAACAGAATATTACGTAAGGTACCGTAGCAGTGGATACTAATCACCATTCACCTACATCATTACCGTAAAGCTAAATTGCTTCTTATCTCTTATTTACATTATATGGGGATGGCTGAAATCCTCTAAATTTCTCTGCTATATTTTTAAAAAAACCTGCGTATGTCCATTTAATCTGTCTGAAATGTGGTAAAAAGGACCAAATATAATTAGTACACAAAATAACTGGAACCAACGTTCTCCCAGTACTATATACTGCAACACTTTATGGACAAGTTTTCATTCATTTCGGTTGCGAACAATTCAAATCAAGAGTTTATTCCAATATCCCTCTTTCTATTGCCACTAATTAGCAATCAGTAGAAAACGCAATATCTCCGAAAAGAAATCGTTGTCCTCCGGCGTTACATATGGGAAGCATTGAACTATACTAGATCACTGGCAATTCTACCTAAACAGTTTCATAGTAGCATGAAAATTACCAACTTCACCGCCTACTATGTCACACCATCATGTTGGGTATGCGGAAATGCACCGGACTGTGAGCGAATTGCTAGTCACGCGGCTAAACCTACAAACTTCAACTACAATTTTAATGTGTATTACTGGAGACGAGTGGAAGGGCGGAAAACAAGACAGTTGGTTATTAAACACTGAAAGTAACAGAACTGATCATGCATACAGATCAGCTGTTTCCGTTTCCATGTTAATATACAATCTAATATATAAATAGATAAAAACAGGCAAATTTAAATGTATAGTTTTTACGGATGCAATCATCGCATTTTTGATTAGTTTCTAACTTCACCTCTCCTTTCAAGACATTTTAAATTTAATTGCATACTAAACTCTTTAGTAAATGCAGTACTCTAACATAGAAAGAAAAAAAGGTTCTGGTCTGCGACTGGATACAGTTTTAAGTACATTAGTACGCGGGTGGAGGATCCACTGTCAAGTTGGCAAATTACAGGTTCTACTTTCAAAAAAAAATACATTATAATGTATACAGACTCTTTAAGGTATAGGTGAATATTGAGTGAATATGCTACTTTTGAACTGGATTCGAGTTCAGTCTCTAAAAAATACAAACTTCGGATATGTAATCAATAATTATATCAATTGTGTTTAAGTATACCAGCTTATAGTTGTTTAAGTATAATAATTGTAAAAATATTGTTTCTTGTATAGTTCCAATTTATTGTTTTGTATAAAAATCACAACTTCTAATGTTTTCTGGAGTTAAAAATAACAAACAAAATCAGATATATTTATGAAATTTGTCATGTTGCTATTTTCAATCCACAAACTGCGTTCAGATTGATCGGTAATACAAAGACACAATTATTTATCACCTGTAAAAGTTTAAGAAGAATATTGTATTCCATAACACAGAAACAGTGATATTATCTTAACAGCGGAGTTTAAAATAGACGAGAAACTAACATGCGATGTTTGGTTTGTATGTTCCGTTATAACTCTGGAACCAAAGCACGAACCATCGTGGAAATTTTGTACAGTGATTCTACAACGTTCCTGGAAGTAACATAGGCATACATTATAGAGAGGAAACAGCCATGACAAACAAACATCGCTTTTATATATATAGATGTAATGCCCCATTGATGTAATTCACCTCAGGCAGTGCGACAAAAGATACAAGTTTTTCAAAGCGCCCTGCACACTAAAAACTGCAATTATCGAGACAGGTAAGTATATTAAATAACCAAAACACTAATTGAAGTGTATGATGTATATTTGTCTTGAAAATAATTTTCTGATTGAACTTGTAAGTGGGATGCTAAACCAACTGTTATAATAAATTACATGTAAGTGTATGATGGCTATAAACATACAACAGATTTTTCTTGATCGAGGCAAGAAGGCAAACTCGACATCGGCACTGGAAATATAATTCACTTGAACCAGAAGTGCACATACTCCCGCAAAGCTTACGAAAAGCGTGCGAAAGCCCGCGGGATACAGCTAGTAATTGATTTATTTTATAGATTTTTAACGTCTCACAGTCAAATCTACAAAATGAATGGAGCTTTGATTAATAACTAAACATTATTCAATTTACTAGTAGGTTAATTATTAGAATTTTCAGAGCTATTCACTTTGGTTTTTTTGTATGAAATAGTATTAAAACACAAAGATGTGAATTTTATTTTATTTACTTATTGTTTAATTCTAATATATAAAAACAAATAACGTGGTTTTCTCGATATTGTAATCCTGACTGGTATGGCCCCTTAGATAAATCTATCTTTAGTACGATTGTATTTAGGTTTATGTATTATGTAGTGGTAAGTTAAAGAGGTTTTTATAAAACATCACTTACATCCCAAGCTTAATTTTATCAATAAAATCTTATAATGTTAAATTTAAACATTTCAGTTTTAATTATAACATACTAAAGTCACAAAATGTATTTTTTATTTTATTTTTAAGTTTGGTTATAAAATAAACTTTATGCTAACTAGGTTAAGTATGAGTTGAATTAATAGTCTAATTCGTTATTATTAAAAAATACTGACTATATTAACACGTAGGACATTCGTAGAGTGGGTAAAATTGTAGTGAAAACCACAAGAAAACGATGTCCCTCTTTTAATTAAACTTCTTAAAGGGTATTTACCCTAAATAAATAGAACGCACGCTCATGAATGTTAACACATTGTACTCGTATCTTATCTCCAAAAATGAATATATAGCAGCACATTTGTATTTCGAGTTAATAGTTTCAGAATCTTAGACACAATACAATTGTTTTATATAAGTTAGCTACAACCTAATATTTATTTCCACAACTGCAGTTTCTCTAGAGCATAAATAAAAAGCTGGTTTATTTTTTACCACCGTGCATATGAAGTCACCTCAACTTCGTAAGCTTAAAAACCTACGGCTTCGCAAACACGTCAGAACTTTTATCAAATCAAGATTTACAACTTGGTTCAACTTTTATTGGCATACGAAAATGCCGGATCGAAAAAAAATGTTGACAACGGAGATGTTTACATTCTGCGACACAGATTAACAGCCAAGGCATAATGTCACATAGGACGCTACACTTGTTTTTGTTTTACTACATGGACACTTGTCGTGTGAGCATGGCGACGCCAATGCTTTTAACTGTTTTTTTTTTCTGTTTCATAATAAGTTCCCCTGATGCAGACATGAATAATAATAATAATAACGTTTGTCTTTATTTTCATCAAGCGTTTCTCAGTTACATACAGAACAACTAACTGGCTTTTCAGAACAACTTCGTCACATACAACATATAGGTACATGAAAATAAATACAAATAAATAAAGAAAATCTATCATTAAGCAAATTCTGCCTCATCTTATTCTTAAATTGTAGCTGTTGAACATTGTTTTCACGATGTTGGTGGGAGTTTCTTGTACAATTTCGGGCCGAAATAAGAAAGCTCCTCCTTCCCAACTTCCAGGCCTAACTTTGAAAGTGAAGAAGATTCCCATGGCGATTCTCGCAGAGAGGACCTCAACGCCGGAAATGAGAGCTTCTCACTAAGGTACTGAGGCTCCGTGATTAACAAGATCCTTGTGGACCATGCAGCACGTCATGACCCTGCAGACGGTCTCTACCGACATCATCCCAGCGGCATCTCTGTAAGGAGAGACATGCTCAAGATCGTTTCAAATTAAAAATAAAACGGATTTGCAGAGTTTTGTCAACGTTTGAATGCGATGCAATGTCTTCTCCAGAATACTATTCCCTTAGGCTGAGAAACAGTAGGGGCGAAAACGACAGGACTATGACTGCATGATACGTAGTTTTCGCAGACTCAGGTAAAAGATCTCTAAATCTGTAGAGTCCCTCAGTCTTAACCGAGTGCTTATTGTACAGCATGCGTGACTGGTCAGAGAACGTGAGGCCGCTTGTCTAGCACAACGCCAAGAGTCCTCGCCCTATCAAATACAGCAAACTCTGGCCATCAAGCCTCACCATCACTCCTCTTTCACTGAGGGACTGCACAATGATGTGGTGGCCCGTATGCAACACAGTGCACTTGTCTATGTTTAAGTTTCAGCCCACCACAATATTTTTTCAAGGTCGACATTGATCATATCAATGCTGACACAACAATCCTGCTATGGCACATAATACTAGTGCATCTGCGAGTCGTCACATACAAATGAACTGTGCAATTTTGCACACAGCTAGGCATATTCGGCTGTGTACAGATATTGAACAGAATAGGCCCTCAGGCAACTACCATGAGGAATGCCTCGATACTTCCACTAAGCGGGGTTGACCGTTTCACTCCCCTAAACGCGTCACTGCAGCCTGGAATCTAAGTATTGACCTTATCCAATTGACTACGCTCAATCAAAGCCATAATAGGTCATCTTCGCTAAAAGCATCTATGGTCCATTGAATCAAAGCCTTAGAAATAATCCAACCAAAACAATGGAGTTATAAAAAATAATTTACCCATGTCTATGGCGTCAATCATGTCACTGGAGACAAGATTTGTCAGGGCTGTAACATGTACTATGATTGCCGCCTAAGCCCGATTGCAGTTTCTGTAAAATATCTATTTGTCGAATGGCATCTTTCCCAGATCTTAGATGTGGCTGGGAGTATGGAAATTCGGCCTTAGCTGGTCTACCTGATTGGCACTTGCCCTTTCGGAATTGGGCCGAACAATACTTATTTTTCCATGACTTTGGATACACTGCGAGCACGCTGCCAAACCAGGGAAACGTTTACCCAGGTGTGTAATGGCTTTGACTGCGTAGATGGCTCACTGACCTTGATTCATTCAAGCGAAATTTCATCGAGCTGGCTGCCCACAGCCCCTTTAGATTTTTTAGAAATGGTCTACTCTTCGAAAACACCCAACACTCCTACAACTAAAACATTTAACTCGAAGGTTTGATTTAAATTATTTTATGTGTTTAGAACTAACACTCAAATCTCTTTAGAAAATTCAAAAATTTTTTCTCGTGAATTATGACCGGTTTTATTGGTGAACTTTATGGACAAAATCCAATATTGATCATATTCTGATTCGGTGTGTTTAAAATACTAAAAATATGGATTTTATCTTAGTTCTCAACTTACAACGGCTCGCATAACGTGTGATTGGGGGGGTGGGGAAACTGCCCCGAGCACCGTTGTTGTAGGCTGACAGGGGGGTGTCGGAATTCAAGCTTTTAGAGTGATAATAATCAAACAGCCAAGGAGTCCTAAGTTTGTTCTATTATAACATTGAATTGCAATGAAAGAAAGCCCCAATAATACATACTTGTGGTGTTTACAGAAAACGTACTAAAAGTAGAAATAGATTATTATATAATTTACATCGTTATGAAATGAATAAATTAGTCCATAGTTTGAACTCCACGCTAGGAATTGCACGAGTCGAATATCTTTGTTGGGTTGACTTGAGTTAGACATCTAATTGAGTTATCAAATAAACATTCATTAATTGAGCACATTAATTAATTACCAAGAATCAGTAGGGATGTTCTTTAAGGGATATCTTTAGAAACATTAAATTGGATAAAAATAAGCCAACCTTTCTAAAAACTTGATGAGAACCCGGGCGTATGGAAAACAGATTTTAAATAAAAGCAGCAGATTCCATAAGTAACACTACTATATGAATCGATATTTTTTTCATATTTATTTTTGAGGGGGGGTGGCAGAACACTTTTACAAAGCTTGCTCCGGGCACCACCAATCCTAGGGTCTGCCCCTGGCGTCCGGTTTCATACTAACATCTAAGTTTATTCTGTACCTAACACCGAACGATTGCTTACATTGTTTCGGTAACATTTGTTGACTTTTCTCAGTTACACTCGAAACAATTTTTAAATGTAGTTTGCAGATAGCATTGTTTTTGACGCGGTGGTAGACAGGCAAAGTTAAAATGTTAGTTACGGAGCATCATCCGCATTTAGATTATTCCTACTTCACCTCTCCATTCAAGACAATAAATTTAATTGCATCTAACTTTTTTGTAAATGCAGTACTCTACATAGAAAGAAATAAAGGTTCTGGTCTGGCGACCTGGATACAGTTTTAAGTACTTTAGTACGCGGCGTGGTGATTCCGACTGTCAGAGTTGGCAAATCAGGTTTGACTTTCAAAAAAATACATTATAATGTATACTGACTCTTTAAAAGGTATCGTGAATAGTTAGAGTGAAATATTCTAATTTTGAGACTGGATTCGAGTTCAGTGTCCAAAAATACAAACCGGATGTGGAAATCAATAATTATATCAATTGTGTTTAAGTATACAGCTTATAGTTGTTTATGGATATTAATTAAATATTGTTCTTGTAGAGTTCATTTATTTGTTTGTATAAAAATCACAAACTGCTAATGTTATCCTTACAGGATTAAAAATAACAAAACAAAATCAGATATCTTTATGAAATTTGTCATTTGCTATTTCAATCCCACACAACTGCGTTCAGATTGATCGTAATATAAAGACACAATTTATTATCACTGTAAAAGTATTAAGAAGAAAATATGATTCCCACAACACAGAAACAGTTGAGTATTATCTTAACAACTGAGTTAAAATAGATCGAGAAAACATACACCCGAATACTCCATGAACGATGCGCAGACCAAGTCATCCTGAGTTCCGCGACTGCAATAATCTGACACTCCTATCTAGCTGATAGATTCACTATGATGACGTCATCACGGCTATGGCGGTACTCGCAGGGCCCTCCCTCTCTCTCCTGACTGGCCGCGAGTAAATATATGCGGTCAAAGTACTGATTTAGAGGAGATATCGCTTTATTTACAAACACTGCCATTGTAGGGGTGCCCTATACTGCTGATTCACGACAGTGATATAGGAGGTTATAATCAGTTCATTCAAGAGTTATGAATCAATATGGTGTTTTTTTGTGCAGCCACATATCGAAATTCACGTCATTTCGTTGTTCAACAGTGTCGTGGCTTTTAGTGGAAGTATGAAGAAGGAAAACTTCACTTCACTGCATTGTTTGACAGTGTGGTGATGTTGTATAATGGTTATTTGTGTGGAGGTGTGAAGAAAGAAAACGTAGCTGTAAAAGGCAAAAATTGAACTTCATTTCATTACGTTTTTTAACAGCATAATGTTGATTTGTGTGGAGATGGGCTAGAAGAAAACTGTTGCTGTAAAAGACAGGAATTGAACTTTATTACATTAAGTTGTTTAACAATATGAGGAGTTTTGGTGGAATTATAAAGAAGATAACGTTTTTGTAAAAGACAGGAATTGAACTTCACTTCATTTCATTGTTTATCAGTGTGGTGATTTTTGGTAAAGGTATGAAGAAGGAAAACGTAGCTATAAAATGCAAGAATATAACTTCATTTAATTACGTTGTTTAACAGTATAATGATTATTTCGTAGAGGCAGGGAAAATGCTGTAAAAGACAGGATTTGATTTTCATTAATTACGTTGTTTAACAATATAATTTTTATTTAGTGTAAGTATTAAGAAGAAACACGTTTCTGTAAAAGACATGATTTGAACTTCACTTTATTTAGTTTTTAACATTATGATGCAGGAATTGAACTTCATTTCATTATGTTATGTAACAGTGTTATGGTTTTCTGTGGAAGTATGAAGTAGGAAAACGTAGCTGTGGGCTGTGACAAAAGAAAGAAATCGCAATTAAGGATGGTCTGTACAATGTAAACACAAGAAGACCTTATTGGTGTTCTGTATTAGAAACGTAAGTGGCATAACTGGGGCGTCACGAACAGTTCCGGGTACTGCGCGAAAACTTATATAAAAGTAAACAATCACAGGCAAGCGAGAGCTGCAGGAAATTAATTCCGTTCTTAACGCAATCTTTCCTACGAACACGCAAATGTTGCATTAAACAACGGAGATTCTTTCATATTAACAGTTACTGTGAATGTAACAAAATTGTTAACGTGTGTAAAATGTTCCCAGCATTTTTACACTATTTTTATTAAGATTGTACATTTGGTTTTTGGTTCAGTTATAGCTTGTAATTTACAGTCATATTTCTGAATACATGAAGAAGATTGAGATTTTTTGTTCACACAAAACACAAAAGTCTTCTGGAACACCGTACACAGCGAAGTGGCATCCTACAGCCAGATCTAGGATTTTGTCTAATCGCTTTAGAAAAAGCTATTGCCTAATTTTTTACAAATTTATTACCTAGCCTAAAGATACATTTTATTAAAGTATTATGCACATCGCAGTAAATAAAAAACATTTAAAATCCGTAAAACGTTAATTTGCGCTTATTTTGAATGATATACAAATTTTAAAAGTATTTTTTTAGTGAAAATTATTTGAATTTCTCTAACACCTCAAAAACTGAGCAGAAATTTGTCAAAGAGGACGTTGATATTCTTAAATTACTCAAATTAATTTCTTGCATAGAACGTACTAACTAAACTCAAAACCGTACGTACCTTGTAAATTCATCTTTGTTGCGTGCGTGCGTGCGCGCGCGCGCGCGCGCGCGCGTGTGTGTGTGTGTGTGTGTGTGCGCGCGCGCGTGTGTTCTTAAATGAGTGTATAGTCGAAATGGTGTTAAACTAAAAGATATGTCTTTGGAATAAAAGGTACATTCAGAAAATCAAATGTTTTGGCCCCCAGGGATTGAAAAAAGTTTCGAATATGAATGGTTTCAACTCATGAAATTTTTAAAAATACTGGAATTGTAAGTAAAAGTAAGAGTATTTCCAAAGAGAGTATACAATTGTAGTTTTAGATATTTTGCCAAATTCCAGATCTTAGAAATAATTATTTATATTCGATATATTTTATGCTATTGTGCATATACTTTTAAATTTAAATTTAGACGTCTATATCAGTCACAAGTATCTTCAAGAACATTAGAAGAAACGATTAAATTTCTTATCAACTTTGTTTTCAACACGCCCTGACTTTAATATTAGTTACAGACATCTAAATTTCTTATTCGTGTGATTTCTGTAATCATTTTTCTTATTTCATATTTTATATTTGATATAGAAGAGTTTTCGTAGGTCTGAATTTTGAGGTGTTTGCCCCGAACTGTGAGTGGCGTGACCTCATGCCGGGGTAGCGCTGCCTGATCACTCTACGTTATGAGTTGGTAGACGTCAATGGGTTAACAATATCCGCATGACACGAAGATATCTCCCAAAATGTTGAGGTTTCTGCCTGCTTTCCATATTTGGGTTCTATATAACGGGTTAGATCAAACTGATAGCATCCTTAGGGCAATAAAATATATATTAGTGATTTGTCGATTTATTTTGCTCAGATCTAACTTTGGTAATTTACATAAATGTGTATTTCCCAATTTGTGACAATAGTGAATAGATAATAATTTATTCTGTTTTATTGACAGCCTGAAGTTGTAGCCTAGAAATTGTTAGTCACATTGATTAAACAACGTTTAAGCTATTAATTTTTTACAATTCCAACTATTTTATTTTAATCCATATTTTGGCCCGAGATTTTTACAAGTTTACTCAATTATAAAAAAAAAACGCATTAAAATCTCTAAATTTATTTATTTTCCAATCAACACTTTTTTAATTTAAACGCTCGTTCATAAAACGCATTTCGAAATAAACCAAACTACATCTAGATACATAGTACATAGTAAATAGTACATACATAAGTACATAGGCTGTTTACAAACCATCCGGTAAGCTTTTGTCAATCTGTTCTTCGGGTTGAGGCAAACGAAAAGCAGTGTAAACACCGGTCAGAAATACTTAGTTTACCGTCTGTATCACTTTGTTTTTGATTTGAGAAACCATAAAGATACAAAATAAAATTTTGCCAACATTATTTTTCATGGAGTTAAATAAGAACACGTTAATATTATAGTATCATATTATGGTCAAAGCTTGTTAATGTAATTAAAAACATTTTGACACATACAGTATAACATAGAAATCGGTCAAAAATAATATAGATATAGGCTGTAACGGTTTGTTGTACGGATAATGATGCCGTAAATATGTAAACCGTGAAAATAATGCCTTGCATAATAATTTATAAGCTTATATCTACATTATTTTAACCAGTGTTTAATTTTTTGTGTTATATGTGTCAAAATGTTTGTAATTAAATTAATCAACTTTTATTATTCTTCAAAATTGGCATGATCTCATTAGTTTTTATGTAATTTATCAATTTCAACTCTCCAATCTTGAAACGTGATGTGATAATCTATAAATGTTTATACTAATTTTCTCTTGATTTGAAACTGCAAAAAAGAGTTATACCAAATTTAAATATTTGTCTGTACTAGTTTGTGAAATAAAAGTAAAATCTAAAAAGCACGCACATACAGACAGACGGTAAACTAAGCATTTCTGACGGAAGTTTAAACTTTATTTTTTGTTAGCCCCGACCTGAAGAAAAGATTACCAGAGTGTTTGGACACAATATGAATACGGTGTCCCACGATGAGGTTTAAACATTTGACATTAACGGTCTACATTTTCATAATGGTCCTGGAGCTTAGTGCCAATTTGTGTTGTATAAGCACACAACTTGAGTTTTATTGAAATCTGTAAATAAATGTCCCCTAAGGAAAAAACTCAATCGTCAGTCTTGCTAGTTTGATCATTTTTTCTCCGGTATTTTTTCTTATCTGGACACACTTACAAATTTACTATCAGACGCTTTACATGTTATATCAGTGTCAGCTAACTATATACAGTACTTAAAGTGGTGCCTTTCAAACTCTTTATATAATTTATACGTTCGCCAGGGCCGGTCGTTTTTAAGTGTATAAGGCTAGAAAAAGAATTTTGAAAAAATATCCCTTTCGATACTCTGCCTTTCGACATCCACCTTTGTGACGATCAATTTCTTGCATAGAAAAGTGTTCTCTGTCGATTTCAAGAAAAAAAACAGGTTATGCGCTTATACAGTGCGAATTTGATCTCGGCTCCTACTATAACCTCGAGTCACCTTATAATAACCTATAATGGTACATCCTGTCATGAGTGATCTGCTCAAAAATTATTTATTTGATTGAAACTCATGACATTGGTTTATTTTTAATAATAAACCTATTAGTCACAGGTCAATTAATATTCTGCCAAACAGTAACTTAACTACATTACTACTAACTGATTGAAACTCAAAGTATTCTTTCATTTTTTAAATAACTTAGTTATATTAATCATAGGTCAATTAATATTCAACCAAACAGTAAATGAACTACATCACTACTATGTCATTGAAACTCGCGGTATTGTTTTATTTTTTAATATGTCTGTTAGTCATAAGTTAACAATCAGCTATATATAGTAAGTTAACTACATGTAACATACCTAGACAGTTATTGTACAGAAGTTTGATAAAGCTCTACTAACAATGTAAACCTAAATGTTGCACTTCATGTTAAAATTGAAAACGTAAAATAAACGCATTTTGAGGGACATTCTAGGATGTATACACTCTTTATAAGAACAACGAAGTATTGTAAAATTACACAAGTTCTGATGTTATTGCATTGATGAGCAAATTTCACTGTGCACGTCTCATGGGATTATTCTTTTGCCAAGTTTAAACTCATTTAACTCGCATTCACATTGTCACATAACAGTAGTGTTATTCTTACGAAAATAAACATGATTGAAACATTGTTTTAACTCCTTTAATAGCGTAAAACAGATTCTGTCAGAGAGTAAGGAATTTGAGAGGTCCTCTCATGATATCTTTTTACTTTTAGGAGAATTTTAAAAAGACTGATTTTAAACATCGATAAACACTGGAAACTCTAAGGGCCTTCATTATGATCAACCGCCGTCCTTGAACAGTAACATAGGCCTACTACACGTACCTAATTTTCCCATTGAGAATTTAAATTGATACATTGTATGGTTCGCGTGTATTTTACCAATCGAACCGCCCCTAAGTCAAGTACCCGTCACCCTCTCGATATAATAAAGAGGTGTAACAAACCCCCCTCCCCTCTCCACCGCAACACTCGACGCACGCAGGTGTATGTCAATCTGCGTGAGCCACAATTCCATAAACATTTGTGGCTCAGCTGCCGCCTTGTAGCGAGCAAAATGTCAAAACTCACTAAGGTAAGCGTTTTTCTTTATAGAACACATTTTGGAATAGCCTATGTTTGTAATTCGTTGAGTATGTCTAATATTTTTAAGTTTGTAAGGCCCTAATTAAACTTTGTTCTTTGTTTGATCCGATAATCCAACCACTATAGTCTATTACGTTCCTAGGAACTTTTCACCAACAATTTATTGTATTATGTTACAAATTTAAATTATTGTCTATCCATTTAATAACAATTAAAAACAAAAACCTGGTAACATAATAAAGTAACAGCAGAAACTTATATTGTGGAATCCTACTGTTATATTGAAATTAAAAGCCAGGACTCCTCTGATACAAAAAAGTGTGTGTGTGTGTGTGTGTGTGTGTGTGTGTGTGTGTGTGTGTGTGTGTGTGTGTGTGTGTGGTGTGTGTGTGTGTGTGTGTGTGTGTGTGTGTGTGTGTGTGTGTGTGTGTGTGTGTGTGTTAAGAAAACATTAACGTCTATTATGAATATTTAATGTCCCTGGTACATATTTAACATGTTTGAACCAGTTTCAAATCGGGGTCTATATATTACATATTGGCCAAAGGGAGAAATTAAAATGGAAGTAAATCCAAACAGACTATAATTATACTTATATAGGACTAGCAGTTACCCGCGGCTTCGCACGCAATTTTCTGTTGAAAAACTGGACAATATATCTATCTATTCTTTTTCTATGACATATTAAACAGTCTAGAGATAATCGATAGTCATTTAAAGCTATTCCAATCTCATGATCCAATTTAGATTTAAATTTAAAGAACGGAGGTTTGGGATCCTGAAGTCGTAAAGTGAAACAGTTTTTATGAGATCAGTGTTTCCCTCCCACATTCCATGATAATTGATTGGAGTTCTTCGATGGCTTCAGTAACAATAAGAGTTAGCCTTTTTATCCCATTGACGAAAGTGTATCGTAGCTTACAACTAAAAAGTTGCTGCGGTCAATATGGGCCTGTTCTGGTCATTTAAATTAACCCCCGGTGTTTTGGCATAATACGTCGCCCGCCATTATCTTTTTATTTTC
The DNA here is from genome assembly GCF_021130785.1 of Homalodisca vitripennis. Taxonomy (NCBI): domain Eukaryota; kingdom Metazoa; phylum Arthropoda; class Insecta; order Hemiptera; family Cicadellidae; genus Homalodisca; species Homalodisca vitripennis. The sequence continues at coordinate 111,883,281 of NC_060213.1, forward strand.
ATTAGCAATGTAAACAGATGTTTCAGAATGTTTGTCGAATTATAGCTGTCAAAAGCTGTTTAGAGCCAGTTTAATTTGCATTATGAAACGTTATTACTTTTCGTTCTTATCATAACATTCGAATGTAAACAAACTAATTTTTCAATTTGAATTCGACTTTATTTGGTGAAATGAATGTGTTATGGGTGGTAAAAAGCACTCTAAATGTTAATTCAGACCAAAAGCTATACCTGTTCCAAATTTCAGCACAATCCGTGTAGCAGTTTCAGCGTGATTCGAGGACAAACCTCCAAACATTCAAACTTTCGCATTTATAATACTAGTGGGATTAACTAGTGACCTGATTGTGCTCAAGTTTCGATAAATGCGTAGACTGCTTCCACCTCCCGTCCATTTTTCAATTATCTTTATTTTCAATATTTTGAGAATAAATTAATTTTAAAACCATGTCTAACGATTTTGATTAAATATTCATAATTGATAGGTTATGATAGGATAAATGCTTTATAAAAATCTCACCGTTTGTGTTACGATACCTAAAACCGAGTTCACTGCCGGGTCAGATGAAATTAACCACTTCTAATGTGGACGATGTGGAGAGTGTCATTTCGATGGGGAAGGGGATAGTGTCATATTATGGTGGCAATGGTGAGGGTTTAAGAACAGTAAGAGCTCGAATACTTTAAATATGTCCTGTCGTTTGTTGTAGTAACTAACTCGTGTTATTGCTCCTACCGGCAGTCTCTATCAACAGATATATTGGTGCTATCTCAATGTTAGAAAAGATACTTAGAACGGTTACATGGCAAATTTTAGACCAATATCAGTGGTTCTTGCTTTTACTTAAATGTGAAAATTAAGCTTGGGCATATGTTGGGACGCAGGCGGAGCAGCGCAGGGGAACAGGCCAGGCCAGGAAAGGGAAATTGTGGCAGCGGATATCTGAGATTCTACACAGTTCGGTTGAGTGAAAAATGTCACGATGGACACTGATACCAGTTCTTCCGCTTAGCGTATTTCTTGACCTGTCTAAGGCGTTTGACTGACTGGACCACCAGACTCTCATTTCAAAACTACATGACTGTGGGATACGAGATACACTACTCTCATGGCTTGAGTCGTACTTAAGTTCCCGCCTGCAACAAGTCCCTATAAATGGCGTTGCATCAAACAACGCCCTCGTAAAATATGGGGTCCCACAGGGATCAATTCTCGGCCCAGCTCTTTTTTTATTTATGTTAATAACCTCAGGTCATCTATATCATCTGGCCAAATGATTCAGTACGCAGATGACACAACTCTCTGTTTTCAGAGTAAATGAGGTCGGGGCCAAACTTATCAACAAGTTGCCTCTTGACCTACAGGCTGAAAATGGGCAACCACTGTTTAAGAGGAAGCTAAGGAACCTATTGGTGCAAGGGGCCTTTTACTCCGTTGGCGAGTTCCTGGACCGGGGAGGTTAGTTGGTACAACCGTTGAGTGGGGGGGTGCCAAGCTTTAGGCCTACGCGATAAACCATAATGTTCTCTCTATTTAAGTTTTGTTTTATTTGAGAATTAAAATTGTAAGTGCTTTCTTTTATTTGTTTAGTTTTACATATAACTTTGTAAAACATTACAATATTATTTTATTTAAATACCTACACGACTTGACGCGTGCCATGCAATGTTGTAACAATTTTTATTATGGCAATAAAGAAATTTATTTATTTATTCCGATT